>NW_024044837.1:4176066-4331916 GCF_015852505.1 Tachyglossus aculeatus
ACGGAGGTTAGAGGGACAGGGAGGGACAATGGGGCGGATGTAAGAGTATGAGCCAATCTGGGGAGATGATCACACTCGGGACCAAAGTTGGGGTTCAGACCATGGCTGCGTCCTCAAACCAGGCCGGGGGCTTGCAGGAGGGGCGAGTTGTCCAGTGCAGTGACCCCAACCATCACAAACCCCTCCATCCTGTTTGGCTTGTTTCCAGCCCAGTGCTTAGTACTGTGCCTGGAACATAGTAAGAGCTTAACAAATATTATTATTGTTAGTACTATCCATTGCGCAACCGTGGCTACCATGCCGCCTGCTAGGTTTTGGCACTGTGGCACAGCCTTGACAGTTTGGAGGAGTTTACCGTCTATCCAGGCTCTCTGACAGGGCTCTGCACACAGTAAGCGCTCAATAAAACGATTGAAAGAATTAATGAATGACAATTAGGCCCATGCCGTTTTCACTAGATCACACTATTTCACTTCACAAGTCACAACATTGATAACACGTTCACCCTCAGAAAGAAAAGTAGGAAGTCAGATGCATAAACTTTATTCAGAAGAAGACATCGATAACAAGGAATGCAACACAAGGAGGGATTTTTCCTACATCACGTGAGACTGATAGATTTTGGAAAGCTTCATTGGTCTGAGAAGGAAAAAATAATTTTGTTAATTATGAAGGTTAAATCACTTAACCAAGAGTGGAAAGTGGATAGAGCTCAGGTGTGGGAGTCAGAAGGACCTGGGCGATAAACCTACCTCTGCCACCTGTCTACTGTGGGAACTTGAGCAAGTCACTTCACTTCTCTGTAGTTTCAGTTCCCTCTTTTGTAAAATGGGGATCAAGATTGAGCCTCTTGTGGGATATAAACTGGTTCCAACCTGTTACCTTGTATCGAACCCAGAGCAATGCCACGTGAGGCGGGATTGTCCAGCACATGCTGATCTTATCAGACGTCCCTCCAGACTCTGAGAAAGCCTCCTTTAAGACAGAAAAGACAGCTGTTCATATGCACCCCTCTGTATGGTGCCTTAGCGAGGTGAGTGTTGGCAATATCAACACAAAGAGACTGTTTCTTTCTAGAGATGAAGGTGGGATAGCAAAAGCAGCCTTCACGTTCCTCAGGCTGTAGATGAGGGGTTTCCGGGTGGGGGGCAGCACGGTGTAGAACACGGACACCAGCCGGTCCAGCGTCTAGGGAGAACCTGACGGGGACTTCAAGTAAGCACAGGATCAAGTCATGAAAAAGAGAGTGATGACAACGAGGTGAGGCAGGCAGGTGGAAAAGGCTTTGGCCAGGCCCTCGGCGGCCGGCATCCTCAGCATGGCCCGGAAGATGCACACGTAAGAGATGACGATAGAGACGAAGCAGACGACAGCTAACGCTACCCCGACGGCCATGCCCACGTCTATGGCGAAGTGGTCCTCGGAGCAGGTGATCTTCAGCAGGGAGGAGACGTCAGAGAAGAACTTCTGGACAACGTTGGACCCGCAGAAGGACTGGAAGAAGGTCGATGATGACAATAGGCTCCTAAAAGCCCTCCACTAAGCCAGGAAGGGGCGGCCATTTTCTCACAGGCCCTTTGGTCCATGATGGCCTCATAGTGCGGGAGGCAGCAGCTGGTGGTGTAACGGTCGTAGGACATCACCGTGAGGACAAAATACTCCGAAGTGGCAAACACGATAACCAGTAAGATCTGGGTCACACAGATCAGGAAGGAGATGGAGGTGTTACTAATCTAGTAGATGGTGATGCATTAGGGGACTGTGACAGAGATGAGGCAGAGGTCGAGGACAGGCAGGTTCCTGAGGAAGAAGTACATGGGGGTGTGGAGGTACAGGTCGAGGCAACCATGAGGAGATTCCTTGTCAGGGTCGCCACGTAGATAAGGAGGAACAGTGCGGCATGGACCAGCTGCAGCTCCCGGACCTCCGAGAAAGCCACCAGGAGGAATCCCGTCACCGTGGAGACGTTGGACATTTTTGGGAGGTAGCATTGGCTTTCTGCAATGGATGAGGGAAGAGCTAAAGTCAGAGTCCATTGATAGGATGAGTGAAGAAACTGACAGAACATTTGCTAGGGATTCTCTATGGAGAGGAGGCAGTTATTGAATTCGAAATGATCTTTGAGTTTCTTATTCGGCAGGGATTAGGAAAGATGCAGAGTTTCACATTATTTTGCTATCGATTTAAAGGGAATTCCTGAGATTGTCTCTCCTTGGCCACCCCAACAGAGTTGGCATGCACATTCCCTGCTCGCATCGAGTTTACAGTCTGAAGGGAGATCTTTTTCTATCTTTGTCTTCAACCCTCCCCAATGAGTGAAGTTGTTCACTGCCTCTGCTACTCAATACTTCGTGTACAAGCACACACACACAACACAGACACACACAGCTTCTAGCACAGGGAACCTGATTGCAGCAGCTCACGCAAAGTGGAAAATAAATTAGTTCAGTCATATTTATTAAGCTCTTACTGTGTGCAGAGCACTGTACTAAATGCTGGGGAGAGTACCCTATAAAAGATTTGATATGCATGTTCCCTGCCCACAACGAGTTTACCGTCGAGGGGCTTAGCAGACATTAATCAGTCAACTGATCGGAGATACTGATTGAGCGCTTACTGTGTGCAGAGAACTATACTAAATTCTTGGAGTAATATAATATAAATGAGTTGATAGACAAGTCTCCTCAAGGAGCTTATCATCTAGAATAATGGACATTACCTTCAGCAGCAATATCCTGAGGGTCTGCGAATGGATTAAGTCTGGAGATGGTTACTGACAGGTGGTGGGAAGAAGGGAATTAGCTAAATCCTCCTTGAGAAGGTGGAATTCCAGAGGGTTTTTGAGGGTGGGATATCATCGGGCTGGGTAATTGAAAAGGGTGAATTTCCAGGCCAAAGGCAGGGTGGGAGTCAGAGGTGGGAGGAGGAAGCATCGAAAGTGAGTCACAGTAAGAAGCTTCCTTTTGGAGGGTTGGTTGAAGAAAGCGGATAATGAGGAGGAGAGTTAAAACAGGTGGATGGCACTGAAGCCAATGATAAGTCTCAGTCCCCGTCCCACACAGGACTCACAGTCTCATTTCGTATTTTATAGATAAGGGACTGCGGCACAGAGAAGTGAAGTGACTTGTCCCAAATCACCCAGGAGAGAAGCATCCTGGCCCAGTGGAAAGAGCATGGGCCTGGGCTCTAATTCCAGCTCTTTCAATTACTTTCTGTGTGACCTTAGGCAACTGACATCTTCTCTGTGCCTCACTTCTCCTGTTCTCCCACCTGCTCAGACTGTGAGCCCTATGAGGTACAGGAATTGTATTCAACCTAACTCGCCCAGTGCTTAGAACAATGCTTGACACATAGTAAACATAAAACAAATGCTATTAAAATATTGAAAAAAGGAGCCGTTATTAGATCCCATGTCCTCTGACACCCAGCCCATGCTCTATCCACTTGGCCACACTGCCTCTCTCTTGCATCCACCCAAGATTTGGTGGAAGAAGTCCTGTGAGGAGGAATTGGTGATGAAAGCATCTGGCTGGTGCAGTCTCATTCATACCCTTTTGTCCCTGCCCGGAGAGTTGAGCTGATGGTTGAAGTCACCACGGCACGGGGCTGACGCCATTTCATAACGTCCTAGCCCTGCAGCCAGAGTATCTGTGGTTTGGGCAGTGGATGTAGGGGACCGGGGGCTGTCGTAGGAGTAAATGTTTTCCCTCTGCTTGTGTACGCAGCCATAGTCCCAACTCCATCCCGGACCCCTGGTTTGAACGTCTTCCCAGAGTGACCCTCACACTCATATCGATGTGTCTGATAGCCCCTCCATGTCCCTCCCCACCCCCGGTCACTCTCACTGGGCCAGCGAGGGGCTGGGGGACGACTGACCTGCTCTGGGCTGGGCTGGTCCCCTCTTTCTCCTGGGACTCCTGAATGCAGCGGCCACGGAGGGACAGCGAGGAGCCTCCAGCCCCTCTCTGCTCTCCCGGGATGCTGAGATCCGCTTTCCAGACAGGGCCCCCGTCCCCTTAGGTAAAGCCGCTGCTGCTCCGAGGGGTGTCCTCGGGGGACCAGAGCACGGCGATTTGTTCCCAAAGTCTTTGAGACCCCACACGGGTGAAGATCCGGTGATGGCACTTGTCTGCAGCGTTCCATGACAACAGCATCCTAACCGTTCCCGCTGTTAGTGATCATATGGGTCAACAAGTGGGCGCTTCCGTTTTTATTTTTTCCTTCAATGGTACCTGTTAAGCCCTTACTATGTGCCAGCCATTGTACTAAGTGCTGGGATTCGAGACAAGCTAATCAGATTGGACATAGTCCCTGTCCCACGTGGGGCTCACAGCCTCAATCCCCATTTTACAGAAGAGGTAACTGAGACCCAGACAAGTGAGGAGACTTGCCCAAGGTCACAAAGCAGAAAGGCAGCAGAGCCAAGATTGGACCTCATGTCATTCTGACTCCCAGATCTATGCTCTATCGACAAGGCCACGCTGTTTTCCTGAGTTTCATCTTGTTCATGACCTCAAACAATCAATCGGTCATTTAATCAGTTGTATTTTCTGACTTCTTCCGATTGAAATTCTAGAAAGAACGAGAAATGACTCTACATCTATCCTAAGACCCTTCCCCGGTCTGGCTTGGAGGATCAACCCAGAGAAGCAGCATGAGAAGCAGCATAACTTATTGGCAAGAGCAAGGGCTTGGGAGTCAGATGACTTGGGTTTTAATCTTGGCTCCACCACTTGTCTGCTGTGTGACCTTGGGCAAGCCATTTAACTTCTCTGGGTCTCAGTTACCTCATCTGGAAAATGGGGATTAAGAGTGTGAACCTCCCGTGGGACAACTTGATTACACTGTATCTACCCCAGAGAAGCAGCGTGGCTCAGAGGAAAGAGCACGGGCTTTGGATTCAGAAGTCATGGGTTCAAATTCTGGCCCCGCCAATTGTCAGCTGTATGACTTTGGGCATGTTACTTAATTTCTCTGTGCCTCAGTTACTTCATCTTTAAAATGGGGATTAAGACTGTGAGCCCACTGGGACCACCTGATCACTTTGTGATCCCCCACCCCCAGCACATCGTGCACGCCTAATAAATGCCCTTTAAAAAACAGTGCTTAACACATATTAAGTACTAAACAAATGCAATTAGCATTGTTATTATCATTATTGTCAGACTGGGAGGGGCTGAGGGGTTTTGAGAACGGGGTGATGGGAAGGAATCACTAATACTGGCTGGGTCGACACGACGGGAAAATCCCTGGTTTCAGAAGGAATAGGTTGTAGCCTAGGGTTCATCCTCTTCTATCAGAGCTGAGACACTGTACCAAACTGGGGTGAGGAGGTCACTGTATTATCTCCTCTGAATGGCCCGGTCGCCTTTCAAAATATCTCAGAGATGGAAAATGGAGAAATAATCTCTCAGCCCACATTTCCTCCTCCCCTCTTCCAGTCCATCAGAGCATAGATTTCCCTATTTTCATAGCACCTCCATCATCCCACCACTTCCAGGATTCCTTGCACGATTCACTTTTCTTGTTCCTAAGTCATCTTCTCCTAACTACCAATCAGCATCTTAGAACACTTCTCCTTTTTTGCACTCACACCCACCATTATAGCTTTGTACATAGTGGCTTTTATAAAGTGCACTCTTGAAGCCAATAGTCATCTACTTACCATTCTTTCCATCCTCTTCTTTGTCCTCTCATAAACTAATTGTGTGTCTATCTCCCCTGTTAGATTTTAAGCCCTTGGAAAGTAGAGATGGTGTTTAATTTATTTTAATCTCTCTGAAGGATTCCCTAAGGTACCTTACACCCAGGATGCATTCAATAAATATCATTGCTTGATGGTTGGATTGATAGGTGGATGTATAGATGGGTTGTTGGATGGATGGAAGGGTGGGTGGATAGATGGCTGGATATATGGATGTATAGATGAGTAGATTGTCTGCTGTGTGACCTTAGGCAAGTCACTTCACTTATCTATGCCTCAGTTATCTCATCTGTAAAATGGGAATATAGTCTGTGAGTA
This sequence comes from Tachyglossus aculeatus, assembly GCF_015852505.1. Classification (NCBI taxonomy): domain Eukaryota; kingdom Metazoa; phylum Chordata; class Mammalia; order Monotremata; family Tachyglossidae; genus Tachyglossus; species Tachyglossus aculeatus. The sequence continues at coordinate 4,182,089 of NW_024044837.1, forward strand.
CCATGTAGAATAGGGACTGTGTAAAACCTGATTAACCTGTATCCACCCCACCATTTATTACAATGACTGTCACATAGTAAGCGCTTAACAAATATTGCTATTATTATTATTTTTATGGGTAGGTGGATGGATGGACAGAGAGATGGGTGAACATACAGATGGACGGATGGATGGTCGGACGGATGGTTGGATGGGTGGATGAACTAATGGATTCGAGGCAAGAATTTGATCAGTCAAATTCATTCATTCAATCAATCAATCGTATTTTTCGTGCATGTAATATGTGCAGAACACTGTACTAAGCGCTTTGAAACTACAATTCAGCAACAAATAGAGACAATCACTGCCCACAACAAGCTCACAGTCTAGAAGGGGGAGACAGGCATCAAAACAAGTAAACTGGCCATCAAATCTGGGGGACAGTTTCCAGAATTGCCTCCGTTCTCCCTTTTCACCCTCCAATTTTCTGATTTTCACAACCCCCAAGAGTGATCTTAAAATTCGTAGAATGACTGTTATTATCGGTACTAGTATCAACGTTATCATTATTGAATTTATTAAAAATTTACTTGCAAGAGTCTGCCAAGTGCTAGAGTAGAAACAGACTAATCAGATCGGACATGTTTCCTGACCCACCGGGGCACAGATCGTAAGAGGAAGAGAGAGCACATATTTAATCCCGATTTTACAGAAAGACCCAAAACGGTTACGTGGCTGGACCAAGGTCATACAGCAGACCCGTGGCAGAACCGGGCAGAGCTTTCAAATCTCATGACTCCCAGCCACACGCTCATTCCTCTAAGTCATGATGCCGCCTAAACAATCACTTGTCAATCGTTCATTCATTCATTCATTCAATCATATTTATTGAGTGCAGAGCACTTAGTTAGCATTTACATAGCACTTACAGTTTCAGTTTACTCAGCACTTAGTACTGTGTGCAGAGCACTGTACTAAGCGCTTGGAAAGTACCATTCAGAATAAAGAGAGACAATCCCTGCCCACAACGGGCTTACAGTCACATACATCTTATCAGCCTCTGTCTCAGACATTGACAAATCCTCAGACGTTGGACTTTTTCTTTGGATAGCTCTTTAAATGGATGCCCCCACGGTCAGAACACTGATGAGGAATGGGATAGTCTGCAGAATAAAACAGACATTTTGTCCCTTAGATGAGGGAGGAGGAATCTCCCCTTTAGGATTCGCCCAGGGCTGCCTTCATGTCCCAGTTCCTCAGGCTGTAGATGAGGTGGTTCAGGGTGGGGGGCACCACGGTGTAGAACATGGACACCAGTCCAGTGCTCAGTGGGAATCTAAGGGTGGCTTCAAGTAAACACATAAAGAATTCATGACAAAGAGAGTGACGACGACTAGGTGCGGCATGTTGGTGGAGAAGGTTTTGGCCCATACCTCGGCGGCCGGCATCCTCAGCATCACCCGAAAAATGCGCACGTACGAGACGTTGATGAGAATGAAGCGGACGATGCCTAACCCTAACTCGGCAGTGACGTTCGCTTCGACGGCGATGTGGTCCTCGGAGCAGGTGATCTTCAGCAGAGAGGGGTTGTAACAGAAAAACTGCTGGACAATCCTGGACCCACAGAAGGACAGTGAGAAGGTCGAAGCTGAAAACAATACTACAAACAGGCCAAACTGAGCCAAGTGGCAGCCGCCATCTTCCCACAGACCACTCTGTTCATGACGACCTCATAGCGCAGGGGGAGGCAGATGGCAGAGTAGTGGTCATAGGACACCGCCTGAGGAAAACATATTCTGCACCTCCAAAGAAAATCACCAGCAATACTTGTGCTGCACAACTAGGAAGGAGATTTCTCTACGATTGGTCAGGGAGTTGTGGATGGATTTGGGGAGGCTGATGGAGATGTAGCAGATGTCGAGGACAGACAGGTGCCTGAGGAAGAAGTACATAGGGGTGTGAAGGCGACGGTCGAGGGTGGTGACGGTGACGGTGAGGAGATTTCCCGTCACGGCCGCCAGGTAGACCAGGAGGAACAGCGCTGCCTGGACCAGCTGCAGCTCCCAGATTTCCGAGAAATCAGAGAAATTTGCAGCACGAGGAATTCCCTTACTGTGGATACATTAGGCATTTTTTGAGGCGGGGGGGGCAGCACTGACTTTCTGCATGTGAAGTGGGAAGAGCCAAAGTTAGAGTCAATTCATGGGATGAATGAAGAATTGACAGGATACTTGCTGGTGATTCTCTGTGGAGAGGGAACAGTTTTTGAATTAAAAATATTCTTTGATTTCACCGTGGGGACAGTGAACTTTTCTGGGGAATGATGTCGATTCCCTGCACAGGAAGAGGGAGGGAACACCTCAATTTAGAGACATTGATGTTGTGGGTGAAGGAATAGGACTAGGTCAATCAATTCTATTTATTCAGTACCTAAAGAGGACACGGTATTGATACATAAGATCACTCCCCATGGAGCTTCCATTTTATTGGAAGCACCAAGCTTCGAAACGTGTACAAGCAGGGTACAGTATTGGGAAGAACACATGCCTGGGAGTCAGAGGACCTGGGTTCTAATCCCAACTCTACCACTTGTCTGCTGCATAGCCATCGGAAAGTGACTTAATTTCTCTATGCCTCAGTTCTCTCAATAGTAAAATGAAGATTCGATACCTGTTTTCCCTCCTACTTAGTCTGTGAATCCCTGGTGCGACACGGACTGTGTTCTACCAGATTGTCCTGAATCTCATCCGCACTTAGTACTTTGTTTGGAACGTAGTATGCACTTAATAAATATCAAGAGTATTGTTTTGGTTGAGTATACTGAAACTATAATGAATAGCGGGTAGGAGAGATCAAAGAACATAAAGATATGAACATGACAGTTGTGAATTTTTTTCGGTGGTTTTATAGTCAAACAAGAGGTGCCTTTATACACAAATTCATCCATTTAGCTCCTAACGATACCATAAAACAAATAAGAAAACTAAAACCCTCATATACATTAAACTGATTGAATTTGCTCAATATCTGCATTCACACTTGTACTCATACAAACACGAGCATACCTCATCATTCAACTAGTACTTTCCTCAATCATCGCTCAGCCTGCATCTTCTCCTATTCTCTACCTCCCTTGAGGACATGTGGTGTCTTTTCACGGGCAACAAAAACTCACAATCGGCTTGACGTTTCTCCGCCCTATAACTGCACTTCACCCCCTTTCCATCGTTCAATTCGCCTTCTCAGCTCTGAGAGCAACTTTTCAAGTTATTACTCGCGATCGACTCTCCCATTTCCACTCTAGCCTGGAATTCCCTCTCTTAGCCACGCAAAAGCAGAGATAGCACAGTTCTTTCCAAATTCTGAGCACTGCTAAAACCCCCCCTCCTCCAACCAGCTTCCCCGATTCATTTTCCAGCCCTCTAAAAACACTTCACCTACCTCAAGCGCGAATCAACTCATTTCCATCCTCATTTAGTGGAAAAAGCATGAGCCCAGGGGTTCTCTTCTTGACCGTAAGCTCCTTGCGGGAAGCATACACATCTTCCAGCTCTATTCTATTGTACTCTTCCAAGCATATCTTAGTGGGAGTCAGAGGCCTTTGGTTCTAATCCCGCCTTTGTCCCTTTGCTGCTGTGGAACTTGGGACAAGTCGCTTAACTTCTCTGGGCCTCAGTTTCCTCATCTGCAAAATGATATGCAATAATTGCATATTCATCTTTCCATTCTTTTTTTCCTTCTAGAAGGGGCAGGTAATGTGTCTGTTATGGTGTTATAAAGTGGATAGAGCCCGGGCAAGGGAGTCAGAAAGAGTAAGAAGGACCTGTGCTCTAATTCCGGCTCCTCCTCATGTCTGCTGTGTGACCATGGGAATGTAATTTAACTTCTCTGATCCTCAGTTACCTTATCTGTAAAATGGGGGTTAAGACTGTGGACTCCATGTGGAACAAGGACTGTATCCAACCTGCTTAACTTGTGTCTATCCCAGCGATTAGGACAGAGCTTGGGACATAGTAAGAGCTTAACAAGTATTACTATTATTATCGTTATTATCATTACTCTCAGTGCACACAATAAGTGCTCAATAAATATGATTCAAGATTAATTGATTGGTCGCAAATTATACTGTGTTAACCTATCCCAGTAGGCTGGAAAGCCATGAGGACAGGGCTTACAACATTTCCCACTATTAGCCTTCTCCCAGCATTTGGGAAGAACTCTTAAAGGGAGGTATGGCTGATAGTGACAGTGGCAGTCCCAAGCTGGACACACTCTCTCAGCCCTGTATGTCATTTACGCTCTACAAGGGATTAGGGAACACACTGAAGGATAAAGTGACTATCCACAGTGCTGACACTGAGCTGCAGCACCGTAGCCTGTCTGGTAGTTGGCATTGTTGTGAGGTTTGAGGAGGAAGGAGGAGTGCTGTGTGATGGTTGGGGGTTACTGAATGAGGAAACACCTCCCCTCCCATAAGCCTGCTTCCCCATTAGTGGCCTAGGCCCTGGCCTGAACCCCAACTTGGGCCTCAGACTGGCTCCATCTCTACTATCCTTATCCTCATTCCTCCCGCTCCTCCATTCCACTCACCCCCGGTCACTCTCACCGGGGTGGAGTGGGCCTGGGGGTTGCTAACCTTTGCAGGGCTGGGCTGGTCCCCTCTTTCCCCTCAGACCTCTGGGGTTTGGTCAGTCAGGAAGGAAAAGAGAGGAACCCTCTATCCATCTCCGCTCTCCCTCAGACCCCGAGAAGCTCTCCAGACAGGACCCCATTCCTATAGGTAAAGCAGAAGCTGCTCCGAGGGGGATCCCTGGATGATGACTCGGGACCCTGCAAAGGGACCTTGTGGCCTGCACAAGCAATGCACCCTCTGGTCACATGGTTCCTGGGCCTACTGGCAGAAAAGGGCTCGGGACCTGCAGCATCAGCAATGGTGCCGGCCCTCGGGGTTCCCGTGGAAACACCTGCAACTGTATCCAAGTGTTCCAACGGTTCCTCTTTTCAACGACAGTTTTAACCACTCTAGATCGTTTCATCTTTGTCTAATTCACAATCTGAGACACTCAGTCTGTCAGTCAATCAGCCAATTGTAACCTTTTCTTATGGTCTTTGTGAAGTGCTTACTGTATATCAGACACTATAAGTGCTGGAGTAGTTATAAGATAATCAGACTGGACAGAGTCCATGCCCCTCGTGGGGCTCATATTTCAATCCACATTTCACAGATGAGGGAACTGAGTCACGGAGGAGTTAAGCGACACTGTCCAAGGTCACACAGCATATACGTGGTGGAATCGAGATCAGAACCTATGTCCATTTGAATTCTAGGCCCACGTTCTACTCACTAGGCCACGCTGCTTCTTCTGACTTGTCCCGATTGCAAATCCGTTGATGCTCTGTTCATACTGACTATATAAACTGTACTCTTGAAACAAGCGTTCAACCACTTTCTCATCTTTCCTTTCTCTCCTTTGTCCTCTATGTAATTTATTCTTTGTCTATCTCCCCCATTAGATCGTAATCACCTGTGCAATTGTTTCTCTTTTCAACTCTACAGTGTTTTGTATCCAGGATGTGGTCAATAAATACCATTGATAATAATAACAGTAATAATTATGGTCTTTGTTAAGTGCTTACAATGTGCCAAGCACTGTTCTAAGTGATGGAGTAGATACATGGTAATCAGGTTGGACACAGTCCCTGTGCCACATGGGGCTGACTGTCTCAATCCCCATTTTACAGATGGGGTAACTGAGGCATAGAGAAATGAAGTGATTTACCCATGGTCACATGGCAGAAAAGTAGTGGAACCGGGATTAGAACCCGTGACCTCTGACTTCCAAGTCCGTGCTCTGGACAGATGGAAGGATGGATGGAGGGCTAGATGAATGGTTGGAAGGATGGATGGATGGAAGGAAGGAAAGATGGATTGATGAGAGAGAATGGATTTGACAAGACAGATAGAGATGCAGTCAATCCTTTCTTCCCTTCTCCCATACCACCTCCCATTTTCCAACTTTCATTCCCACTCCTAGAGTCATGCTAAAGAGCATATCGTTAATATTTTCATAGTCATTACTAATAATGATATCATTACTGTATTTATTAAGATGTTCTGTGACTAAATTATTCCACTTGCTGGAGTAGAAACAAAAGAATCAGTTCAGACACAATTCCTGTCCCACAGGGGCTCAGAGTGTAAGAGGAAGAGAGAGCCTACGGATGTTAAGTCACTGCTCCTAGGTCACGAAGCAAGCCAGTAGCAGAGCTGGCAACAGAACTCAGGTCTCAATCAATCAATCAATTATGTTTATTGAACACTTACTCTGGGCCCAGCACTGAATTAAGCACTTGGAATAGGTCAATATAACGGAGTTGGTAGACATGTTCCCTGACCACAATGAGCTTACAGTCTAGAGCTATTCCCATTCCTTTATGCCATGATTAAAGTTTTTTAAAAATTATGGTATTTGTTAAACACTTGCTATGTGTCAAGCCCTATTCTAAGCCCTGGGATAGATATAAGGCCATCGGGTTGTCCCATGTGGGATTCACAGTCTTAATCCCGTTTTTGAAGATGAGGTAATTGAGGAACGGAGAAGTTAAGTGGCTCGCCCTAGGTAACAGAGAAGACAAGTGGCAGAGCAGGGATTAAAAGCGCCCCCAAACAGGATTCACTGTATTAAGCACTTGGTAAAGTTCAATTTAACAGAGTTGTTTAACACATTCCCTGCCCATAATGATCTTACTTTATACAGGGGCTCCACTTCCTTTAGGCCACGATGCCTCCCCAAAACTGGATTGTCAATCCTACTTCAGTCTTTACTGTCTCCCTCCCAGACATTGACAATTCATCAATGTCCAGCGTTTTCTGTGAACTCTGTAGGACAGCTAAGTATCTGTCCAAAGGTAATGCTTTGGTTAAGTTGTCGCGTGAGAGGATTTGCACAAGGAATGAGACATTTTATCCCAGTGGGGAGGCTGGGTGAGAGATTCTTTTAGTATCCCACCCATGGCGGCCTTCATGTCCTTGTTCCTCAGGCAGTAGATGAGAGGGTTCAGGGAGGGGGACCCGGACACCAGCAGGTCCATGATCAAGGAGGAGTCTGCGGGTGGGTTGATGTAGAAAAATATACCAGCACAGAGGAAAACAGTGACGACACCGAGATGAGGCAGACAGAGGAAGACTTTGGCCCAGGCCACGGTAGTCGGCATACTCAGCATGACCTGGAAGAGGCGTGCGTAAGAGATGACGATGGAAATGAAGCAGACAACACCAAAGGCTGTTCCAGAAGTCACGGTCGCATCGATGGCGATGTGCTTCTCGGAGAAGGTGATCTTCAGCAGAGGGGGGACGTCCCAGAAGAACTGGAGTAAGGTGTTGGACCCACAGAAGGACACGCCCACGCTGAGCCAGGAGGCAGCGGCCATTTTCCCACAGGCCTCTCGAGCCATGACGACCTCGTAGTTCAGGGGGAGGAAGATGGTGGTGTAGCCGTCGCAAAACATCATCGTGAGGACAGACAGCCCTGAGCTGGCAGACCGTGCCACGGAGAAGACCTGGATGGCACAGCTCAATAGGGAAATAGATCTCTTGTTGGTCAGGGAGTTGTGGATGGAGTTGAGGACGGTGACGGAGATGTAACAGAGGTCGATGAAGGACAGGTTCCTGAGAAAGAAGTACATGGGGGTGTGGAGGGGCCGGTCGAGGGTGGTAATGGTGACAATGAGTAGATTCCCCGTCAGGGCCGCCACGTAGACCAGGAGGAACAGCGCGACAGGGACCAGCTACAGCTCCTGGATCTCTGAGAATCCCAGAACCAGGAATTCAGTCTTCATGGTGACAATGGTCATTTTCTGGGACTTGACATTGACAGCCTAAGGACATTTAGAAAAGATAGGGATGAGAATAATATTCCATAGAAAAGCACACAGGAGAGGAGAAAATCTTTAAGTAGGAGGGAATCTGGGTTTTTTATGGTAGTTTTCCATGCTCACTATGTGCCAGACAGTGTAATGAGAAGCATCGTGGCTCAGTGGAAAGAGCTCGGGCTTTGGAGTCAGAGGTCATGGGTTCGAATCCCGACTCCGCCACACGTCTGCTGTGTGATCTTGGGCAAGTCACTTCACTTCTCTGGGCCTCAGTTCCCTCATCTGTAAAATGGGGATTAAGACTGTGAGCCCCCCGTGGGACAAGCTGATCACCCTGTATCCTTCCCAGCGCTTTGAGCAGTGTTTTGCACATAGTAAGCGCTTAACAAATTCCAATTATTATTATTATTATTATTAATGAGCACTGGAGTAGATAGAAGCTAATCTGGTTGTTCATCTCCTCCAACAACAGGCCTTGAAACCATTCCTGACTCCTATAAATCTGTTACATTTGCAAACATCTGCAAGGATTGTGGTCACATTATTCCACATACTTGGAGAAGCAGCACAGCCTAGTGGAAAGAGGATGGTTCTGGGAGTCTAGGGGACTTTGGTCTTAATCTCGGCTCTGCCACGTACCTGCTGGGCGACCTCGGGCAAGTCACTTAGCTTTTCTGTTCCTCGGTTTCCTCATCTGTAAAATGGGGTTTAAGACGATGAGCCCCAAGTGGGACAGGGATAGTGTCCAATCTGATTATATCATACCTACTCCAGCACTGAGTATGGTGTTTGGCACATGTTAAGCACTTAACAAATACCACAATTATAATTATTAAGAAAGAGCAGGAAAATTCCTGTTATTTCCTGGGTTTATATTGAAATTCCCCTTCCCTGACCCTCACATTTCCACTTACCTCACCTGTAAAATGGGGATTAAGACTGTGAGTTCCTTGTGGGATACGTTCTCTTTGCACCCTGACTAGCTTGTGTCTACCGCAGTGCTTAGTATAAAACCTGGTACATGGTAAGTGCCACAAGTGTGATAAGTACCACAGAAAAGCAAGGCACTTGTCGTTTTTTAATTGTATTTTCTCAAATGATAATAATAGTATTTGTTAAACGCTTACTATGTGCATGACACTGTAATGCTTAGTAAGGTACTCTGCACTCAATAAATGTTCGATAAATGCCCCTGACTGATTGATAGATTGATCGATTAGGTGAACCCACACGAAGGAACAGGAGAAATTTTAGCTCAGATCTCCCATTTCAATTCTCTCTTCCCTGCCCCTCACCTTTCTCCTGTTTCTCCCTAGAGTCACCGGAACGGTCCTGGGCTGGGGAGTATCGACCTCTGCTGAAAGCGAGGTTCAGTTCATCTCATCGGTCCTGGACGCTGGTGACGGTGACAGGAAGGTCTGGGTAAGGGGTGAGAGCTGTCAGGATCCTCCCTCCCCCTCTCTGCTCTCTGGATGGCTGCACCATCCCCTCAGACTACTGCCGGGTTATTTTCTTGGAGATTCCTCATGGGACGACGGTCCCGGGGCTCCGCTGAGACGGCCGACTGTCTGGGAATCTCGGAAGGCCAGGATCGTGGGCTCTCTGTGGTCCCGGCCCCCACAGCCTAATTAACTGTCCAGGACCACGTGGTTCCCACTCTGGGACTCCTTCCTAGAACAGCCTCAACGGAGTCCTCATTCACTTTCCATGGTTAATGATAACTTTCTGTTTCAACTCTGGGGATTGGAGATATATCGTGGTAGGGAGAATAGGCACACTAGCCCATTTGGTTAGTCATGGTTGAATCCAGTATTCAAATTGACTTTGCAAAAAAGAGAAAAGGACCCCAAGATCCCATTCCAGTTTTGACACTGAATGACTCTGGGTCACAGGCACCTGTACCGTTTCTGAAAAGTATAAGCTACTTTTGTGCAAAGGATGTACCTTGGCCTTCTGTTGTACTACAATTTGATTGATTGATTTATTGATTGAATTAATACTTAAATATTGCAGCATACTATACAATAAATAAGAATAGTAGCAAAAGTAAGTGTAGGAGAAATCATAATGGTGTTCATTGAATAACAACCAAGAGCATTACGTGGTTGGAAATATTCACCCTGTACCCCTCCGCTTGGCTTCTGGGACAGATTCAAGGATCAAAATTAAGTCTAAAACACTCTTCTACAGTTACCTCTTCAATTTTATTTCTTAGTATTTGTTAAGCACTTACTATGTACCAGGCACTGTATTAACCACTGGGATAGATACAAGGTAGTCAGGCTGGACACATTCCATGTCCTACATGGGGCCCAGAGAATTGATCCCCATTTATATAGATGAGGGAACTGAGGCTCAGAGAAGTGAAGTGACTTGTCCAAGGTCACACAGCAGACAAGTGGCAGAGCCAGGATTAGAACCCAGGTCTTTCTGACTCCCAGGCCTGTGCTCTATCCTCTGCTGGTGGTGAATAAAGGGGGTGAATCCAAGTGCAGGGATCCAACACCAGGCATGGGAACTAGATTTAAATACCATCAAGAACAGCTAAATAAAAACTCTTCTACCAAACTAGTCAAAGTCATCGATAATAGGAAGCGTGCAGCCAGGAAAAGCCTCTAACGACAAATATCTCAGATCTTTGCAGGCCGCTCAAGTCTTTCTAGAGTCAATCCTTGGGGAGAGAAATAGCAGGGTCAAAACATGAAGTGAAATTTTCAATCTCTGGAGAAAAGACTCCCAACCAGGACCCTTCTCATCACTACCTTCACGTCTCTGTTCCTCAAGCTGTAGATGAGGGGGTTCAGGGCTAGGGGAACCACTTTGTAGAACATGGACACGAGCAAGTCCTGCCGGAAGGAGGAGCTGGAAATCGGTTTTAAGTGGGCGAAGGCGGCCGTGGAGAAAAAAAAATTTGACGACTACGAGATGGGGAAGGCATGTGGAGAAGGCTTTGGCCCTGCCCTCAGCGGCTGGCATCCTCAGCATGGCCCGGAAGATGCGCACTTATGAGACGATGATGAGAATGAAGCAGACGACGCCTAAAGCTACCACAGAGGTAACGATCATGTCGAGGGCGACGTGGTCCTCGGAGTAGGTGATCTTCAGCAGGGAAGGGACGTCCCAGAAGAACTGCTAGACAACTACGGAACTGCAGAAGGACAGGGAGAAGGTCGAAGCTGAAAGCAAGACTCCAAACAGGCCCTCACTGAGCCAGAGGACAGCGGCTATCTTCCCACAGGCCCCTTGGTCCATGACGGCCTCGTAGCTCAGGGGGAGGCAGATGGCGGCGTAGCAGTCATAGGACATGGCCGTGAGGATGAACAGCTCCGTGACAGCAAACCAGACCACAGAAGAGACTTGGACTGCCCAGCGCACTAGGGCGATGGATCTTATGTTGGTCAGGGAGTTGTGGATGAATTGGAGGACGGTGATGGAGATGAGGCAGAGGTCGAGGATGGACAGTTTCCTGAGGAAGAAGTACATTGGGTTGTGGAGGTGCTGGTCGAGGGCGGTAACGGCGACGATGAGGAGATTCCCCATCAGGGCCGTCAGGTAGACCAGGAGGAACAGCACGGCATGGACCAGCTGCAGCTCCTGGACTTCCGAGAATACCAGGACGAGGAATTCCCTCACAGTGGATATGTTCGTCATTGGTAGATGATGATGATTCCCTGCATAGGACAAACATCTTCATGAGGTGAAGAAATCAACAAGCGTTTTGCCCGTGAGTCTATGGGAGGAGCAACTTATGGTATATTGGAAGAGAGTTATCAATTACAAAATGACCTACAAACTAGGTAAAAGACTTTCACGTAACTATGAGGGAATTCCAAAGGAGGATTGACATCGTAATTCTCCAAGTGGGGAAAAGAAGATGACAAAGATGCAAGACAGAAAAGCAGTCACAGTAAAAGTAGCGGTAATAACAGCAAAGACCCTAGTAGAAATTGTAGTATCAATCAATCAAGCCATTAAAAAATCATATTTTTAAGCATTTACTGTGTGCAGAGCACTGTACTAAATACCTGGGAGAATACGATGTAACAGAGGTATTAGACATGTTCCCTCCCCACAACAACCTTACAGTCTAACGGGGGATAAAGATGTTAATATAAAATAAATTACGGATATGTACAGAGACAATAAGCTCTTTGTGGGTAGGGAGTGTGTCTGTTATATTGTTATACTGTACTCTCCCATGCATTAGTACAGTGCTCAACACACAGATCTATGCTCTTAGTGTAATAAATATGCATTCATTCAATCGTATTTATTGAGAGCTTACTGTATGCAGAGCACTGTACTAAGCTGATTGACTGATTGGTAATAGTAATAACGGTGTTTATCGAGCCCCCAGTGGACACAAAAGGCAAGGATATACCAACCCTAGAAGGCACTCTGAAGCACACAAATTCATTCTCAGACCCAGAGTTGCAGCTAAACATTCATGTATCCAAACACATAATGCTCTCACATGTATTTCCGCTTACTCATTGACAGGGGTTCTCCCACAGACGGACAGTCACACAGAATCAATCGTATTTATCAAGCTCTTACTTTGTGCAGAGCACTGGGGTAATCACTTGGGAGAGTGCAATTCAACAAATTGGTACACGTAGACACCCCTAAACATATCTAGTCTCTCATTTGGCTCTTCCATAACCCCCAAACCTGTTCCCTAGGGAGTGATGGAGAGCATTCCCCACTGTTCCCTACCCAGATGGGATTTGCTCCCTGATTCTCCTACCCTGCCTTGAGTATGCGCACACACGCGTGCACACACATCCAAAGCTGCGGGTCCAGGGAATCCAACTGCAGCTGTCTCTAAACGAGGAGAGTGAACTGCAGAGTGAAGTCTGGTAAAACAGGGAAGGGTCTGGCATGGGACCCCAATTGCATATGTCTCATCGGTCTTGGCGGAGGGCTAGGAGAAATGATTAATCGATGGTATTTACTGAGTGGTTACTGTGTGTGGAGCACTGGACTAAAGCATTAAGGAGAGAACAATCCAACAGAGGGAAGGATGATGGAGGGATGATGGAGGGCCAGAGTATTGTCCTCTCTCAAAGTAGCTTTCTAGTTGTTACGACAATCCTCTAATCTGGCATGGAGACATTGGGCATTTTTGGGAGGCAGTATTGACTTTCTTCATGTAATGAGAGAAGAACCAAAGTTAGAGTCAATTCATGGGATGAGTGAAGGAATTGACAGGATAGTTGTTGGTGATTCTCTATGGAGAGGAGAAAATTACTGAATTCAGAATTATCTTTGATTTCACCGTGGAAACAGTGAACATTTCTGGGGAATGATGTCGATTTCCTGAACAGGAAGAGGGAGGGAACACTTCAATTTAGAGACACTGATGTTGTGGGTGAAGCAATAGGACTAAGTCAATCAGTTCTATTTATTGAGTACCTACAGAAGACGCGGTAGTAGTATATATGATCACTGACCTCAAGGAGCTTCCATTCTATTGGAATCACCAATCTTCGAATCGTGTAGAAGCAGGTTGCACTGTTGGGAAGAACACAGGCCTGGTAGTCAAAGGACCAGGGTTCTAAACCCAACTCTACCAGTTTTCTGCTGCATAGCTATGGGAAAATGACTTGATTTCTCTCCATCTCAGTTTTCTGAATAGGAAAACAAGGATTCGATACCTGTTTTCTCTCTTACGTAGACGGTGAATCCCTGATGCGACACGGACTGTGTTCTACCAGATTGCCAGGAATCTCCCCCAGCACTTAATAAATATCAAGATAATTATTTTTGGTTGAGGAGATTGAAACTAAAATGAATAGCAGATAGCAGAGGACAGAGAACATATAGATACGTTCATGACTGTTGTGAAATTTTTTGGTGGTTGTAGAGTCAAAGAAGAAGTGCTTTTACACATAAATTCATCCATTTAGTGGAGAGAGAATGTGTCTGGTAGAAAGAAGGACCTGCATTCTAATCCTGTTTCTGTACCTTGCCTGCTGTGTGACCCTGGACCAGTTACTTACCTCTCTGTTCCTCGGTTACCTCCCCTGAAAAATGGGGAGTACAACTGTGAGCACCCTAGGGAGTATGGACTATGTTCAACCGGGAGAAACAGCGTGGCTCAGTGGAAAGAGCACGGACTTTGGAGTCAGAGGTCATGGGTTAAACTCCCGGCTCCGCCAATTATCATCTGCGTGACTTTGGGCAAGTCACTTCACTTTTCTGGGCCTCAGTTACCTCATCTGTAAAATCGGGATGAAGTCTGTGAGACCCCCATGGGACACCCTGATCACCTTGCAACCTTCGTAGCGTTTAGAACAGTGCTCTGCACATAGTAAGCGCTTAATAAATGCCATTATTATTATTATTATTAATATTATGTATCTACCTCAGTGCTCAGTACAATACGTGGCACAAGATAAGCACTTAACGATACCATAAAACTAACAAACAAGCAACTACAGAAAACCCGCGTATACTCCAAACTGATTACATTTGCTCACATATCTGCATTCACACTTGTACACACACAAATACAAGCATACTCATTCATTCATTCATTCATTCATTCAGTCGTGTTTATTGGGCGCTTACTGTGTGCAGAGCACTGTACTAAGCGCTTGGGACGTACAAGTTGGAAACATATGGAGACGGTCCCTTCCCAACAACGGGTTCACAGTCTAGAAAGGGGAGACAGACAACAAAACAAAACATGGGGACAGGTGTCAAGTCATCAGAATAAATAGAAGTAAAGTTAGATGCACATCATTAACAAAATACATACAATAGTAAATATGCACGAGAAAAATTAATAGAGTAATAAATCTGTACAAACATATATACAGATACTGTGGGGAGGGGAAGGAGATAGGGCAGGAGGATGGGGAGGAAGAGGGGAAAAAGTGGGGTCAGTCTGGGAAAGCCTGCTGGAGGAGATGAGCTCTCAGTAGGACTCTGAAGGGAAGAAGAGAGATAGCTTGGCGGATGTGTGGAGGGAGAGCATTCCAGGCCAGGGGGAGGACGTGGGCAGGGGGTCGACGGAAGGACAGGCGAGAACGAGGCACAGTGAGGAGGTTAGCGGCAGAGGAGCTGAGGGTGCGGGATGGGCTGTAGAAGGAGAGAAGGGGCGTGAGGTAGGAGGGGGTGAGGTGATGGAGAACCTTAAAGCCCAGGGTGAGGAGTTTTTGCTTGATGCGTAGGTTGACTGGTAACCACTGGAGATTTCTGAGGAGGGGATTAACATGCCCAGAGCGTTTCTGCACAAAGATGATCCGGGCAGCAGCGTGAAGTACAGATTGAAGTGGGGAGAGACAGGAGGGTGGGAGATCAGAGAGGAGGCTGATGCAATAATCCAGTCGGGATAGGATGAGAGATTGAACCAGCAAGGTAGCAGTTTGGTTGGAGAAGAAAGGGCTGATCTTGGCGACGTTGTGGAAGTGAGACCGGCTGGTTTTGGTGACGGATTTGATGTGAGGGGTGAACTAGAGAGCAGAGTCGAGGATGACACCAAAGTTTCGGGCTTGTGAGACGGGAAGGATAGTAGTGCCGTCTACAATGATGGGAAAGTCAGGGGGAGGGCAGGGTTTGGGAGGAAAGGTAAGGAGTTCAGTCTTGGACATATTGAGTTTTAGATAACGGTCAGACATCCAGATGGAGATGTCCTGAAGTCTGGAGGAGACACGAGCCTGAAGGGAGGGAGAGAGAGCAGGGGCAGAAATGTAGAACTGGGTGTCAGCATCGTAGAGATGATAGTTGAAGCCGTGGGAGAGAATGAATTCACCAAGGGAGTGAGTGTAGATAGAGAACAGAAGGGGACCAAGAACTGACCCTTGAGGAACCCCTACAGTAAGGAGATGGGAGGGGGAGGAGGAGCCTGCAAAGGAAAGTGAGAATGAACGGCAGGAGAGATAGAAGGAGAATCAGGAGAGGACAGAGTCTGTGAAATCAAGGTTGGCTAGCGTGCTGAGGTGAAGGGGGTGGTCCGCAGTGTCGAAGGCAGCTGAGAGGTCGAGGAGCAGTAAAATAGAGTAGGAGCCATTGGATCTGGCAAGAAGGATGTCATTGGTGAGCTTTGAGAGGGCAGTTCCCGTGGAGTGGAGTAGACGGAAGCCAGATTGAAGGGGATCAAGGAGAGAGTTGGCGTTGAGGAATTCGAGGCAGCGGGTGCAGACGACTCGTTCAAGGAGTTTGGAAAGGAATGGCCAGAGGGAGATAGGGCGATAACTAGAAGGGGAGGTGGGGTCAAGAGAGGGTTTTTTTAAGGATGGGGGAGACGTGGACATGTTTGCCGTCAGTGGGGAAGGAACCAGTGGAGAGTGAGCAGTTGAAGATGGACGTTAAGGAGGGGAGGGGGGACGGGGCGAGAGATTTCACAAGATGAGAGGGAATGGGGTCAGAAACACAGGTGGCCGGAGTAGCACTTGAGAGGAGGGAGGAGACATCATCTGAGGATACTGCTGGGAAGGATGGCGGAGTAGCGGAGAGGGTTGGAGGGGCACCTTGGAGAAGGGGGAGGGGTGATTTTGGGGAGCTCAGACCTGATGGAGTTAATTTTACTAAGAAAGTAGGAGGCCAGATCTTTGGGGTGAAGGAAGGAGGAGGGGGAGGAACAGGGGGCCTGAGAGGGGAGTTAAATGTACGGAAGAGCTGACGGGGACGATGGGCATGGGTGTCAATAAGGGAGGAGAAATAGTTTTGTCTCGCAGAGGAGAGGGCAGAGTTAAGGCAGGAAAGGATAAACTTGAAGTGAACGAGGTTGGCTTAGTGTTTAGACTTTCACCAGCAGCGTTCACCAGCTCGGGCATAAGAGCGAAGATGGCGGACAGTCACAGTGATCCAGGGCTATGGGTTAGTGGTACGAGAGCGGCGAAGGGAAAGGGGAGCGAGCGAGTCGAGCTGTGTAGAGGAGGTAGAGCTGAGAGCAGTAATCTGATCATCAAGATTGGGTAGAGAGGAAAGGGAGGCGAGGTGGGGTGTGAGACGCTCAGAAAGATGGATGGCGTCGAGAGAGCAGAGGTCTCTGTGGGGTAGTAATATGGATTTACGGGGGAGAGGAGTGTGAGTGAAGAAGCAGGTGAGAAGGTTAGGATCAGAGAGAGGGATTTCAGAGTTGGTGAGGGTGGAGATAGTGCATCGGTAGGAGATGATGAGGGCGAGTGTGTGACCAAGTTGGTGAGTGGGCGTGGTGGGGTGGAGCAGGAGGTTGGCAGCGTCAAGGATAGATAGAAGGAGGGAGGCAGAGAAGTTACCAGGGATATCCATGTAGATGTTGAAGTCTCCGAGAATCAGAGTGGACAAGAAAAAGGAGAGAAAGAAGGTGAGAAAGAGGTCAAAATCATTAATGAATTTGGAGGTGTGTCCAGGGTGGGGCGGTAGATGAGGGCTGCAAGAATCTGGAGAGGGTAGTAGAGGCGAATAATGTGGGCTTCAAAAGAAGGGAAGGAAAGGGAAGGGGGAGGAGAGATAGTGTGAAAGCCACATTGGGGGGCGAGAAGAAAACCGACACCTCCTCCTTTTCCGGTGAGTCTGGGGGAGTGGGAGAAGAAGAGGCCTCCAATGGAGAAAGCAGCTGAAGAGACCGTGTCGTCCGGAGATAGCCATGTTTCAGTTAGGGCGAGGAGCAGTAGAGACCTGGAAAGGAATAGGTCCAGGATAAAAGGGAGCTTACCTATAATGGAGCTGGGATTCCAAAGGCCACAGTTAGCAGGAGCTGTGGAGGCAGGGGAGGGAAGGGGAAGGGTGCAAGGGGTGGGGAGGGTTTGGATAGGGATGAGTTGGCGTGGCCCTGGGCGGGGAGAGTGGGAGGAGGGGTGGCGATGAGAGAGGAGAACTCGGATGGGGTGGGGGAGGGGACGAGGGAAGGGAGGGGGTGGGAGGGAGGGGTTGAGGGTTGGCGTTGGTACAGAAGGATCCTGGGTAGGGGGTGACGGGAGTGGTGGTGGGGGAAAGAGAGGGAAAGAGTTGGGTGGGAGACGGGAAGGGGAAGGTGAGGAATGGGAATAGCAGTTGGGAGCAGGGGAATTGATAGTTCATGGTGGGGTCAGCAAGGTAAATGACTGCACAGCGGAAGGTTAACAATTGAAATGAAGGAGCAATAACATAGTATCAGTGATATAAGTAGGTGATAACATCACAGAGGATAGTTAACAATTAACATGCTATGGCAATAATAAAATAGGCAGATGATGATATCACCGAGAGCAGATAACAACTACTATGTGATGGCACAAAATAAGCAGATGATGACATCGCAGAGGGCAGTTAACAGTTAACATGCGATGGTAGTAAAATAAGCAGGTGATGACATCATCGAGAGACGTTAGCAATTAACATTCGATGGGAATAATAAAATAAGCAGACGATGACATCACAGAGAGCAGTTAACAATTGACATGCAGAAGCGACCGTAAGGTGGGCAGATGATGCTCAGAGTAGAAGGATGAATTGTCCATAGGTCACTCAAATCAGATCAAAGAGGTTAATGGCAAGCAGTGTCCAAGGACTCAAGGCAAAATTGTCTCGGGGGTGGAGGAGGACGGAGTCCTATGGATGGCAGCTCTGGAGTAGGGCGGAACTGTTAATATTACTCTATTTATTTATTACCCCATTTATTTATTACTCTATTTATTTTACTTGTACAGATCTATTGTATTTATTTTATTTTGTTAGTATGTTTGGTTTTGTTCTCTGTCTCCCCCTTTTAGACTGTGAGCCCACTGTTGGGTAGGGACTGTCTCTATATGTTGCCAACTTGTACTTCCCAAGCGCTTAGTACAGTGCTCTGCACACAGTAAGCGCTCAATAAATACGATTGATTGATTGATCGTTAAGGAGGGGTCGTGGGAGCGAAGATGCCTGTGGGGAGGAATGAACAGCCAAATAGCATGGGAGGGCTGACTAGGTGCGAATGAGGTTGTTGTTAAAGTAAGTAACTTGGTTATAACAAGGGCCTTTTTTCAGGGGAGGGGAGGCGGGGGTTGGCGGGGGGAGAAATCAGGTTGGGTCCGCGAAGGGGAGGGTGGGGGGCTCGTCAAAGATGGTCGCTTAAGGGGTGGCAGGGTGGGGGATGGAAGCAGGGAGACACAATGATTCACGGACAAGCAAGGGGATACAATGATCCATGGACAAGCAGGGGTACAGAATTTCCCATCATCCCAGTTGGCTACTTGCACAGAGTGGAGCTGGCTTCGAGAGGTGAGTGTAGCGATGATGGGGGAGTGGGGTACCAGCCCAGGGGCCTCGGTGGTCGGGCGGGGATGCAGATGTCCGGGCGGGGGACGGCCAGTAGCCCGCCCGCGGGACATAAGCACCCGAGAGCAGACTGCATGGGGACAGACGGACGGGTGGACGGACGGACGGAGGGAGGGAGGGTGGAGAAGCCCCGGCCCTCGCCGCGGCGTACGGAGGACAAGATCCTACCGGGAGCAGCAAGGCCGAGCAGTGTGATGGCGGGCCGGCTTCACGGGAACGGAATCCCGGGCTCCTATGGCGGCGCTCTCTGAAGAGAGGGTTCTTCCGGGAGCAGGGCCGCGCGGTGTGCTCACTATGTGTCAGACGGTGTACTAAGCACTAGAGTAGATAGAAGCTAATCAGATTGTTCATGTCCTCCAACAACAGGCCTTGGTTCAGGATGGCACTGAAACCATTCCTGACTCCTATGAATCTATTACATTTGCAAACATCGGCAAGGATTGTGCTCACATTATTCTACATAATTGGAGAAGCAGCACAGCCTAGTGGAAAGAGGATGGTCCTGGGAGTCTAGGGGACCTTGGTCTTAGTCCCAGCTCTGCCACTTACCTGCTGGGCGACCTCGGGCAAGGCACTTAACTTTTCTGTTCCTAGGATTCCTCATCTGTAAAATGGGCTTTAAGACGATGAGCCCCAAGTGGGACAGGGATAGTGTCCAATCTGATTATATCATATCTACTCCAGCACTGAGTATGGTGTTTGGAACATGATAAGCACTTAACAAATACCACAATTATAATTATTAAGAAAGAGCAGGAAAATTGCCGTTATTTCCTGGGCTTATATTGAAATTTCCCTTCCTTGCAACTCACCTTTCACCTGATTTTCTCTGGAGTCACCGGGCCTGTCCAGGGCTGGGGTGCATCGACCTCTGCTGAGAGAAAGGCTCACTCCGTCTCGTCGGTCCTGGACGCTATTGGCGGTGACAGCTGTCAAGATCCTCCCTCTCCCTCTCGGCTCTCCGGCTGGCTCGCCGTCCTCTCAGACTACGGCCGGGTTATTTTCTGGGAGATTCCCCATGGGAGGACGGGTCAGATGCTCCGCTGCGATGGCTACCCGTCCGAGAATCTCGGAAGGCAAGGATCGTGGGGTCTCTGTGTCCCCGGCCCCCAAACCCTAAATAACTGCCAGTTCCCATGTGGTTCCCACTCTGGACGCCTATCTGGGACCCCAACCTCAACGGACTCATCATACTCTATCCATGATTAATGACAGGTTTCTACAGTCAATCCACGGAGATAGAAATAACAGGGTCAGAGGGTGAAGTGAAAATTTCTATCTCTGGAGAAAAGACTCCCAACCAGGACCCTCCCAATCGCCATCTTCACGTCCCTGTTCCTCAGGCTGTAGATGAGAGTGTTCAGGCCAGGGGGCACCACAGTGTAAAACAAGGACACCAGCAGGTCCAGAGCTGAGGAGTCAGTGGGTGGATGTAAGGTACCGAAGACAGCCGTAGTGAAAAACATGGTCGTGACAACGAGATGAGGCAGGCAGGTGGAGAATGCTTTGGCGCGGCCCTCAGAGGCCGGCATCCTCAGCACGGCCCGGAAGATGCGCACGTATGGGACGACGATGGAGACAAAGAAGGAGACGTCCAAAAGCTCCCAGGTGACTACGATCACATCAATGACGAGGTGCGTTTCGAAGGAGGAGAGTTGGACCACGACAGCGATGTCACAGAATAACTGTGGGATCAGGAAGAACCCTCAGAAGGGTAGGGAGAGTATCCCAGAGGTTGAGATCACTGCAAACAGCCCCACGCCGAGCCATGAGGCGGTGGCCATCTTCCAGCAAGCCCTATGGTCCATGAGGACCCCGAAGTGCAAGCGAGGCAGATAGCTGCGAAACGGTCGTAGGACATAACCGTGAGGAAGAACACCTCTGAACCACCAAACAGAACCACCGAGAAGACCTGGGCGACACAGCCCAGGAAGGAAATGTATCTACGGTCGGTCAGGTAGTTGTGGATGGATTTGGGGACGGTGACGGAAATGCATTCATTCATTCATTCAATCGTATTCATTGAGTGTTTACTGTGTGCAGAGCACTGTACTAAGCTCTTGGAAAGCACAAGTCAGCAATATATAGAGACAGTCCCTACCCAACAATGGGCTCTCAGTCTAGAAGGGGGAAAAGGACAACAAAACAAAACAAGTAGACAGGCATCAATACCATCAAAATAGATAAATAGAATAATAGATATATACACATCATTAGTCAAATAGAGTAATAAATATGTACAAATACACACAAATGCTGTGGAGAGGGGAAGGGGGTAGAGCAGAGGGAGGGTGTCGGGAGATGGGGAGAGGAGGAGCAGAGGAAAAGAGGAGACTCAGTCTGGGAAGGCCTCCTGGAAGAGGCGAGCTCTCAGTAGGTTTTTGAAGGAAGGAAGAGAGCTAGTTTGGTGGATGTGTGAAGGGAGGGCATTCCAGTCCAGAGGTGGAACGTGGGCCAGGGGTCGATGGCAGGACAGGCAAGAACGAGGCCCAGTGAGGAGGTTAGCGGCAGAGTTCCGGAGTGTGTGGGCTGAGCTGCATAAGGACAGAAGGGAAATGAAGTAAGAAGGGGCAAGGTGATGGAGAGCTTTGAAGCCAACAGTGAGGGGTTTTGAATTCACGCGAAGATTGATAGATAACAACTGGAGATTTTTTAGGAGGGGAGTGACATCCCAGAGCGCTTATGTAGAAAGATACATCCTACCTACCTACCTCCTTCCCCTCTCCACAGCACCTCTATATATGTTTGTACAGATTTATTACTCTATTTATTTTACTTGTACATATTTACTATTCTATTTATTTTATTAATGATGTGTATATAACTATAATTCTATTTATTCTGATGGTATTGACACCTGTCTACTTGTTTTGTTTTGTTGTTTGTCTCCCCCTTCTAGACTGTGAGCCCGTTGTTTGGTAGGGACCGTCTCTATATGTTGCCAACTTGTACTTCCCAAATGCCTAGTACAGTGCTCTGCACACATTAAGTGCTCAATTAATACCATTTAATGAATGAATGAACGAATAATCCGGGAAACAGAGCGAAGTGTAGCCTGGAGCGGTGAGAGACCGTAGGACGAGAGATCAGAATAGAGGCTGATGCAGTAATACAGTCTGTATAGTATGAGAGATTGTACAAGCAAGGTAGCGGTTTCGATGGAGAAGAAAAGGAATATCAGCGATGTTGTGAAGGTGAAACCAGCAGGTTTGGGTGACGGATTGGGTATCTGGGGTGAATGAGAGAGCAGAGTCAGGGATGACGTCAAGGTTGCGGGCTTGTGAGACGAGAATGTTGGTTGAGCCGTCTACAGTGACGGGAAAGTCAGGGAGAGGACAATGTTTGGGTTACTTCACTTCTCTGTGCCCCAGTTCCCTCATCTGTAAATTGGGGATTATGCCCATGTGTCCCATGTGGATCAGGGACTGTGTCCAATCTGATAACCTTGGTTCTACCCCAGCCCTTAGACCAGAGCTGTCAAATACAATCATTATTATTATTATCATTATATGAATTGGGAAGGAGTTCCAGGCCAATGGAAGACCATGGGCTCGGGATCAATGGCGAGATAGATGAGACCAGAATACAGTGAGTAGGTTGGTTTTAGGCAGGCCAAATGTATGGACTGGGTGACCATGAGAAGCTGCCCCTCTTAACCTTCATCCTTCAGGCAGAAGGAAACCAATATCAATCAATCGATCAAATATTTGGGAACTTGATATGTGCAGAGTGTTGTGCTGAGCGCAACCAAATACATTATCTATCATCAGATGGAGCCTTCTGTTTCATGGCAAATCTGGGCTAGGAGAGCCTTTTATCCCCCATGTGAGCTTAACACTCATCTAGCTGTGAGTGACTGCCCTCTCAAAGGACCGTGTCTAATGTAGCCACCATTGTTCTCTTCCTCAGAACTGAGCACGGTGCTCTTCAGATAGTAGGTGCTTAGTAAACGCCATTCAATGGCAGACATTACCAGCTCTGACTATGTTTCTCCACTCCTCAAGAACCTCCAATGGTTGTTCATCCACGACTGCGTCAAACATAAACTCCTTACCATCATCTTTAAAGCTCTCAATCACCTCGCCCTCTCCTATCTCACCTCTCTACTCTCTATTCTCCTATTACAAGCCAGCCCGGACACTTCACTCCTTTATGGCCAACCATCTCATCCATGTCCTGTCTCTTGCCCATATCCGATTAACGTTCACTCTCACCACCTTCAAAGCCTCATTAAAATCACATCTCCTCCAAGAGGCCTTCCCCGACTAAGTCCTGAATTCCTCTTCTCCCCCTCCCTTCGGTGTCACCCTTTACTTGAATTTGTCTCCTTTATTCACCGCTGTCTCGATCCCACGGCACTTGAGTATAGATCCACAATCTATGTATTTATACTAATGTTTCTCTCCCCCTCTAGACTATAAACTCCTTATGAGCAGGGAATGTGTCTGCCAATCTTATATTTTACTCTCCCAAGCACTTAGTGCGGTGTTCAACAAATATGATCGATTGGCCACCCAGAACGTTTTACATCGATCCATCCCCATCCATTCCCGTCACCCAACCAGTAGATCCAGGGGATGGAGAGCCATAGAGACGCCGTGGGGAGAGATCGGTTTTACGTATGGAGACGTGAGGAGATTCTAATTATCTGTCACCCCCGGCTATGCTGTAAAACCCCAACCCAGCCCTGTACTCCCCGGCCCATACTCACTGATCAGACTGGAGCGAGGGGGCTCTGCTCTCTGTTGTCCTTCAACCGTCCCCCTGCCCCCTCAGCTCCCGAACGTCGGCCACAGAAGGATCTCCGGGAGGTGTGCGGGGTCCTGGCTCTTCTTGCTTCCTGCTTGGAGAGTGTTGGGCTTTCCGTGAAGCCAGGCCTTTCCGAAAAAGCTCCCTGCTGCTCCTGCGGGACTCTCCACAGGGGGACGGGTCACAGGTTGGGCTGAGGGGGCCTCATTTCGTCCTGTTCGGGCCTGGCTTCCCGAGGGTCCGGCACCGATGGGGACCTTGGGGACTTTGGATTAACTCTGGATCACAGCATTAACTTCTTCATCGCCATGAGAATTTTGGTTGGTTAAAGCACATCAAAGTGCAGGTAGGTACAGACTTCCAGCTCTCTCTAGCGGTTATTTGCACCTGACTTTCAAGATCGAGGCTGGAGTCAGACATGCACATCCAATCAGCTGTCGGAAGACCGTGGCTTACTGGCTAGAGCACGGACTTGGGAGTCAGAGGACATGGGTTCTAATCCCTATTCATCATCATTATCATCATCAATCGTATTTATTGAGCGCTTACTATGTGCACAGCACTGTACTAAGCGCTTGGGAAGTACATATTGGCAACATATAGAGACAGTCCCTACCCAACAGTGGGCTCACAGTCTAAAAGGGGGAGACAGAAAACAAAACCAAACATACTAACAAAATAAAATAAATTGAATAGATATGTACAAGTAAAATAAATAAATAAATGAATAGAGTAATAAATATGTACAAACATATATACATATATACAGGTGCTGTGGGGAAGGGAAGGAGGTAATATGGGGATGGAGAGGGGGACGAGGGGGAGAGGAAGGAAGGGGCTCAGTCTGGGAAGGCCTCATGGAGGAGGTGAGCTCTCAGTCGGGCCTTGAAGGGAGGAAGAGAGCTAGCTTGGCGGATGGGCAGAGGGAGGGCATTCCAGGCCCGGGGGATGACGTGGGCCGGGGGTCGATAGCGGGACAGGCGAGAACGAGGTACGGTGAGGAGATTAGCAGCAGAGGAGCGGAGGGTGCGGGGTGGGCTGTAGAAGGAGAGAAGGGAGGTGAGGTAGGAGGAGGCGAGGTGATGGAGACCCTTGAAGCCCAGGGTGAGGAGTTTCTGCCTGATGCGCAGATTGATTGGTAGCCACTGGAGATTTTTGAGGAGGGGAGTAACATTCCCAGAGCGTTTCTGGACAAAGACAATCCGGGCAGCAGCATGAAGTATGGAAGCTTAATACTTCATACTTCATACTTCATTGAGTAATCACTCAATAAATACTACTGATTGACAGACAAATTCCTCTAGACTGTAGGTTATCTGTGGACAGGGAATATCAATCAATCAATAGTATTTATTGAGTGCTTACTGTGTGCAGAGCACTGTACTAAGCGCTTGGGAAGTACAAGTTGGCAACATATTGAGACAGTCCCTACCCAACAGTGGGCTCACAGTCTAGAAGGGGGAGACATGTATGAAGGACTTAGAACAGTGCCTGGCATACAGCAAGCACTTAACAAATACCGTTATTCTTCTTATAATCATTATTATGATCCTGTTCCTTAGAATCCTTCCCTGATTTAAAACCTCATAATCATGACAGGCTGTCTTACTGTACTGTCAGGCTGTATTCAATTCTCACGCTCACTGTTCAACTCCACATATGATGCACTGGTACATGTAAGACACATCTCCTCCAAGAGGCCTTCCCCGGCTAAACCCTCATTTCCTTTTCTCCCACCCCTTTCTGTATCATCCTGATTTGCTTCCTTTTTCACCCGCCGAGTCCTAGATCGCATATGTACATATCTGTAATATATTTATTTTTAATGTCTGTCTCCCTGTCTAGACTGCAATTTCACTTTGGGAGGGAATGTGTCATATTTTTTCAAGTGCTTAGTACGGTACTCAGAACACAGTAAGTGTTCAGTACATACAGTTCATTGATTGCACAATTCATTCAATCATATTTATTCAGCGTTTACTGTGTGCAGAGCACTACTAAGCGTTTAGCCCAATTGATCCTGCCTGGGGGATGAGAGAAGAAAAATGATCAAGCAAAAACAGAACCCTCAAAATGGGGATGATAATGACAATACCATTTGTTAGGAGCTTTCTATGTGCCATGGACTGTACTAAGTGCTGGAGTAGAAACAAGATAATGGAGTTGGACACAATCCCTGTCCCAGTTACAGTCTACGTAGGAGGGAGTAGGATTTAACCCCCATTTTACAGATGGAGTAACCGAAGCCCAGAGAAGTTAAGTGACTTGGTCAAAGTCACATAGTGGACACACGGCAGAGCCGGGATTAGAACCCATGTCCTCTAACCCCCAGGCCCGTGCTCGTTCCACTAGGAAACACAGCTTCTCTAGATGGATGAGCCTTGCTCAGAGTCAATCCAAGGAGAGAGAAACTAAAGGATCAAGGCATCAATAGGAACTTTCTATCCTGGGTGAAAGGACTCTCACCTAGGACCCTCCCCTGGGCCGCTTTCATGTCCTGGTTCCTCAGGCTTTAGATAAGGGGGTTCAGGGAAGGGGGCACCACCGTGTATAACATGGACACCAGCGGTTCCAGATCTGAGGAGGATTCTGAGGGTGGATATAGGTTAGAAAAGGCAGCCGTGGTGAAAAACACGGTCGTGATGGATGGCAAGGTGAGGCAGGCAGGTGGAGAAGGCTTTGGTCTGGCCCTCGGCGGCCAGCAACCTCAGCACAGCCCGGAAGATGGGCACGTACTAAGTGACGATGGAGACAAAGTAGTAGACGCCCAAAAGGGCCCCAGTGACTACGATCACAACGATGACAAGGAGTACAATACCACAGAGTCCCTAGAATCCCCCTGTTCCTCTCCATCCAAACTGCTACCACCTTAATCCAAACACGTATCCTATCCTACCTTAATTACTGCAACATCCTCCTCACTGACCCCCCTGCCTCCAGTCTCC
This sequence comes from Tachyglossus aculeatus, assembly GCF_015852505.1. Taxonomy (NCBI): domain Eukaryota; kingdom Metazoa; phylum Chordata; class Mammalia; order Monotremata; family Tachyglossidae; genus Tachyglossus; species Tachyglossus aculeatus. The sequence goes on from NW_024044837.1 coordinate 4,208,863, forward strand.
CCAATCCTACAGGTCCCTACTTCACTCTGCTGCCCACATTGCTTTACTGAAAATGTTCTATCGGGTCTCCCCACTCCTCAAAAGCCTCCGAAAATTGTTCATCGTCCTCTACATCAAACAGAAAGGCCTCACTATCAGCTTATAGGTACTCAATCATCTTTCCCCTTCCTACCTCAACTCCCTGATTTACCACACGCTCCTCAAACACCAACCTACTCATTGTACCTCTATCTCGTCTGTCTCGTGGCAGACCTGTAGCCCACCACCTCCCTCTGGCCTGGACCTCCCTTCCACTTTCTATCCTACAGACCGCCACCACTCTCCCCATCTTCAAATCCCTACCCAAATCATACTTCTTCCAGGAAGACTTCCCAGACTACAACCTCATTTCCCTACAAGATTGGCCCACTTTTCCATGTCGCCTATGCACCTGGGTCTATAACCCTTCAGAATTTCGAAACGCATCACCTCCCAGCCCTGTAGCATTTGTGTACATTATTTCCACACTCTATCATCCCTTATCTGTAATTAATCTAAGGTCTAGCCTCCTGCACTAGATTGGAAGCTCCTTGAAGGCAGAGGTGGTCCAGAGGAGGCTGTGCCTGTCCACAGACAATGGGAAGAAGCCTAGCCTAGTGGATAGATCCCCGATCTGGGAAGTAGCAGGACCTGGCTTCAAATTCCGGCTCCACCACTTGTCTGCTGTGTGATCTTGGGCAAGTCACTTAAATTCTCTGTGCCTCTGTTCCCTCATCTAAAAAATAGGGATGAATACAGTGAATCCCATGTAGGACAGGGACTGTGTCCAACCTGATAAGTTTGCATCTACCCCAGTGCTTAGTGCATAGTACTAGTACACGGCACATAATAAGTGCTTAATAAATCCCCGTCCATCCTTGCAACCCACCCAGGGTATCTGGAGGATGGAGAGCACTTGAGACGCCGGAAGGAGATAACTGTTTTATTTGTGGAGATTTCAAGAGACAGGGGAGCTTTCTCTCATTCTCTGTCACCGCCAGCTCCCCGTGAACACTTTCCCATCTGTGTTCTCCCCGGCCCAGACTCACCGGTCAGCCTGGGGCTCGTGGATGCTATTTTCTGCTGTCCTACAACCATTCCCTCAGCTTCTGGACGTCGGCCACAGGAGGGTTTCCTGGAGGCGCGGAGGGTCCCGGCTCCTCTTTCCTCTCTTGCCCGGAGCGTGATGGGCTCTCAGTGACGCAGGGCCTTTCTGGACAAGCTGTCTGCAGCTCCATCTGGGATTCTTCCTGGGGAATGGGCCACACGTAGGGCTGAGGGACCTCATTACGTCCTGTTCGGAGCTGGCTTCCCGGGGGGCCGCCATCGTATGGCCCCACAGACAAGGTAGCGGCCCTGAACCAAGTGACCGCCCCATGGGGACCACGTGACCCAGCAGCCAGATATCTCTCATGGGGAGGACCTCCAGTCAAACTGTGAAGACTGTGAAGCATCCAACAGGACTGCTACGTAGGGAAGGACACATTTCATCATTCCCATTTTAGAGTTGAGGTCTTTGAGGCCCGGAAATGTTAAGTGAGTTCTTTAGCAGGCTACTGGCTGAGCCAGAGCTAGAATCCACGTTCTGGACTCTCTAGCCAATTAGATTTTCCCCAGGCTGTGCTGGTGGGTGAAGGTGGTCATCTGAGAAGGATAAACTAGGCCTCTCCATTCTTGGTCCAGCACTTCTAGTATTCCCTTTCTAGCTCCACTGACCACACCCTGCCCTTTCCACAACTGTCTTAGACAATGAGCACTCTGCCATTTGCTATCCCTTTACCCCTTATAATAACAATAATGATGATGATGATGATGATGATGATGATGATGATGATGATGATAATAATAATAACATTTACTAAGTGCTTATTATGTTCCAGGTACGGTACTAAGCGCCGGCGTGGTTCCAAGCAAATCAGGTTGGACACGGTCCCTATCCCACATGGGGCTCACAGTCTCAATCTCCATTTTACACATGAGGTAACTGAGGCATAGAGAAGTTAAGTGACTTGCCCAAGGTCCCACAGCAGACAAGTGGCTTATCCTCCCTGTCCTCCATAGACACCTCCATCTCTCCTCCTTCACTAGCCGCCTAGTTACCGAAGACAGCCGAGGGGAAAAACACGGTCGAGATGGCGAGGTAGGGCAGGTAGGTGGAGAAGGATTTAGCCAGGCCCTCGTAGTCTGGTATCCTCAGCACAGCCCAGAAGTGGCGCGGAAGTGGTACGAGACGGCGATGGAGACGAAGCAGGAGAAGGCCAAAAGGGCCCCTGTGACTACGATTACATCGATGACGAGGTGCGTTTCAGAACAGGAGAGTCGGATCACGGATGGGATATCACAGAAGAACTGTGGGATTAGGACGGACCCTCAGAAGGGTAGGGAGAAAGTCTCAGAAGATAGCATCAGTGCAAACAGCCCCCTGTCGAGCCATGAGGCAGCGGCCATCTTCCCACAGGCCCCTCGGTCCATGATGAGCTCGTAGCGCAGAGGGAGGCAGATGGCAGCGTAGCAGTCGTAGGACATTACCGTGAGGAGGAACACCTCTGAGGCGGCAAACAGGACCACTGAGAAGAGCTGGGTGGCAAGTCCAGGAAGGAAATGAATCTACTTTCAGGCAGGGAGTTGTTGATGGATTTGGGGATGGTGATGGAGATGTAGCAGTGGTCGAGGAGAGACAGCTTCCTGAGGAAGAAGTACATGGGGGTGTGGAGGTGCCTGTCGGGGGCAGTGACAGCGAGGATGAGGAGATTCCCCGTCAGGCCCCCAGGTAGACCAGGAGGAACAGCGTGGCATGGACAAGCTGCAGTTCCCGGACCTCCGAGAATCCCAGCAGGAGGAATTCTGTCATCGCCGTGTGGTTGACCATTTCCCAAGGATTGCCGAGACCACCTACAAAAACAATGAGGTGGAAGCTATTTCAGAACCTCAACAGACAATGACAGTCAAATCAATCCATCGATTGAATTTATTGAGCACTTACTTTGTGCAGAGCACCATTATAAGCGATTGGGAGAGTGTAACATAGTAGAGTTGGCTGACACCTTTGCTGCCCTCGAGGAGCTTACAGCTAGAGGCTGAGACATATGTTGCAATAAATTTCAAATATGTACATAAGTGCTGTAGAGATGGGAGTGGGGAGAATAAGGGATGCAAATCGAAGTGCAAGGGCAAGGCAGAAGGGAGAGGAAGTAAGGATGTATGAGGACTTAGTCGGGGAAGGCCTCTTGGAGGAGATATGATTTTCGGAAGTCTCTGAAAGTGGGAAGGGCGAAGGGCTGTCAGAGTAGACAGCGAGGCCTAGTGGAAAGAACAAGGGCCTGCGAATCAGAAACACCTAGGTTCCAGTCCTGGCTCTGCCACTTACCTGCCGTGTGAGCTTGTGCAATCTCGGTGCCTCAGTTCTCTCATCTGTAAAATGGGGATTAAGGCCATGAGCCACAAGTGGAGTGGGGATTGTGTCCAACCTGACAACCTTGGAACTATCCCAATCCTTAGAACAGTGCTGTCAAATGCAATCACTATTATTATTATATGAAGAGGGAGGGAGTTTCAGGCCAGTGGAAAGTCATGGGAATCAGTAGCAGGATAGATGAGACCAAAATACAGTGAGTAGGTTGGTTTTATGCCAGCCAAATGTATGGACTGGGTGACACTGAGAAGCTGCCCCTCTTAACCTTCAATCTTCAGACAGAATAAAACGAATATCAATCAATCGATCACATATCTTGAACACCTACTATGTGTAGAGCGCTGTGCTGAGCATAACCAATTAAATGATTTCTCACCAAATGTGGTCTTCTGTTTTATGGCAAATCGGGGGTAGGAGAGCCTTTTCTCTCCCACCTGAGCTTAACCCTCACTTAGCTGTCAGTGACGGCCCTCTCAAAGGACCGTGTCCAATGTAGCCACCTCAGAACTGAGAACAATGTTCTTCTAATAGTAGGTGCTTAGTAAACACCACTGAGATGGCAGACGTTACCAGTTCTGACCGTGATTCCCCAATCCTCATGAACCTCCAGTGGTTGTCAGTCCACTTCTGCATCAAACAGAAACTCCTCACCATCATCCTAAAAACTCTCAATCCCCTCGCCCCCTCCTATCTCACCTCGCTACTCTCCTACAAGAAGCCAGGACGCAGACTTCGCCCCTCTTATGCCAACCTATTCGCCGTACCTCCATCTCGTCTCTCCCGCCAACGACCTCTCATCCACGTCCCGTCTCTTCCCGAGAATGTCCTCCCTCTTTGTAGCTGACAGATGTTCACTCTCCCCACCCTCAAAGACTTATTAAAATCATATCTCCTACTAGAGGCCTTCTCCGACTAATTCCTGATTTCCTATTTTCACACTCCCTTCCGTGTCGCCCTTCACTTCAATCTGCCCCCTTTATTCACTGCTCTCTGGATCCCACAACACTTATTATGTCCTGTTCGGGCCTGGCTCCCCCGGGGGTTCGGCACCGCTGGGGACCTTGGGGACCTTGGGTAGGGTAGCGGCCCCGTCACACGTAACAACCCCTCTGGGGACCGTGTGACCCGTTACACTGGCGTGCGTCTCACCGGGAGAACCTCCAGAGGAACTACGGAGGTGACAATGAGGTGTCCATCTTGGTTTTCTGTCAGTAACCCACTGGCTTCATCCGCTTCAAGGCTATGGGGTGGCCAATTTTAATTGGTATGGTCGTCCCAGTCCTCCTTCCTCCAGACCTCACTTTGATCTTCCCACTCTTGATCCCACTTGCTAACCTCCTTGTCCTCACTAAGACTACACTCCTTCTGTCAACTGCCACCCCCCTCACGTTTCCCCACCCTCCTACCCACAGCTCCATTCACTGATCTCTGTCAGCCCCTCTGCCCCTCCTGCATCCATGCATTATTATTATAATTATTGGCATTATTATGGCTCTTGTTAAGCGCTTACTATGTGCCAAGCAGTGTTCCAAGCACTGGGGTAGATACAAGTCAATCTGTTTCGACACAGTCCCTATCCCACTAAAGGTTCACAATCTTCACCCCCATTTTACAGATGAGTTACCTGAGGCACAGAGAAGTGAAGTGACTTATCCAAGGTCACACAGGATTAACTTCTTCGTTGCCGTGAGTATTTGGGTTGGTTCAGGGACATCCAAGTGCAGGTAGGTAGAGACTTCCAATTACACCTGACTTTCAAGGTCGTGGCTGGAGTCAGACATGCACATCCAATCAGCTGTCGGGAGACCGTGCCTCAGTGGCAAGAGCCCGGGCTGGGAAGTCAGAAGACGTGGGTTCTAATCCCGGCTCCGCCATTGGTCTGCTGTATGGCCTTGGGAGAGCCACTTCACTTTTCTGGGCTTCAGTTGCCTCTTCTGTAAAATAAGGATGAAGACCGTGAGCCTCACGTGGGACAACCTGAATACCTTGTATCTACCCCAGCTCTTAGAACAGTGCTTGGCACATAGTAAGCGATTACCATATAACATTATTATTCTTCTCATTATTATTATGATCTTGTTCCATGGAATAATAATAATAATAATGACATTTATTAAGCGTTAACTACGTGCAAAGCACTGTTCTAAGATCTGGGGAGGTTGTAAGGTGATCAAGTTGTCCCTCGTGGGGCTCACAGTCTTAATCCCCATTTTACAGATGAGGGAACCGAGGCACAGAGAAGTGAAGTGACGTGCCCAAGGTCAAACAGCTGACAATTGGCAGAGCCGGGATTTGAACCCATGACCTCTGGCTCCAAAGCCCGTGCTCTTTCCTACTGAGCCACGCTGCTTCTCAATCTCAGGGAATCTTTCCCTGACTCACAATCTCGTAGTCATGACAACCTACCAGGCTGCCGTATCACTGAGTTATTCAATTCTCACCCTCAGTGTATATCTTCAAATCCACATAGGATGCACTGCTGCATTGAAGGCACATCTCCTCCAAGAGGCCTTCCCCGGCTAAGCCCTCACTTCCTTTTCTTCCACTCTTTTCTGCATCCCCCGGATTTTCTCCATTTTTCACCTGCCCAGTCCCAGATAACATATGTACATATCTGTAATATATTCATTGATATTATTGTCTGTCTCCCCGTCTCGACTGTAATTTCGTTTTGGGAGGGAATGTGTTTGTTATACTCTCCCAAGTGCTTAGTACTTGGTGCTTAGTACAACAAAACAAAAAAGTAGACAGGTGCCAATACCATCAAAACAGATAAATAGAATTTTAAATATCTACACATCATTTAAAAAAGGGTAGAAAATATGTACAAATATACGCAAGTGCGTATATTTGCGGGGATCAGACAGGGGTACAGCAGAGGGAGGGAGTAGGGACGATGGGGATGAGAGGGGGGCAGAGGAAAATAGGGCTCAGTCCGGGAAGGCCTCCTGGAGGAGGTGAACTCTCAGTTGGGTTTGGCGGATGTGAGGAGGGAGGGCATTCCAGGCCAGAGGTAGGACGTGGGCCAAGAGTCTATGGCGGGACACGCGAGAACTAGGCCCAGTGAGGAGGTTAGCGGTGCCAAAGAAGCGGAGTGAGTGGGCTGGGCTGGAGAAGGAGAGATGGGCGTTGAGGTAAGAGGGGGCAAGGGGATGGAGAGCTCAGAAAACAATAGTGAGGAGTTTTTCCTTCATGTGAAGGTTGATAGGCAACCACTGGAGATTTTTGAGGGGGGGGTTGATATGCCCAGAGCATTTCTGTAGAAAGGTAAACCAGGCAGCAGAGTGAAGTATAGACTGAAGCAGGGAGAAAAAGGAGAATAGGAGATCAGAAAGGAGGCTGATGCAGTAATCCAGTTGGGATAGGAAGAGAGATTGGACCAGCAAGGTAGCGGTTTGGATGGAGAGGAAGGGGCGGATCTTGGCGATGTTGTGAAAGTGAGACCGGCAGGTTTTGGTGACGGATTGAATGTGTGGGGTGAATGAGAGAGCGGAGTCAAGGATGACACCAAGGTTGCGGGCTTGTGAGACAGGAAGTGACGAGAAACTCAGGGAGGGGACAGGGTTTGGGAGGGAAGATAAGGAGCTCAGTGTTGGACATGTTGAGTTTTAGGTGGCAGGAGGACATCCATGTGGAGATGTCCTGAAGGCAGGAGGATATACGAGCCTGGAGGGAGGGAGAGAGAACAGAGGAGACCTAGATTTGGGTGTCATCTTCGTAGAAGCCGTGGGAGTGAATGAGTTCACCAAGGGAGTGAGTATAGATGGAGAACAGGAAGAGACCAAGAACTGACCCTTAAGGAACCCCTACAGTTAGGGGACGGGAGAGGGAGAAAGAGCCCGGGAGGAGACCGAGAATGAGTGGCCAGATAGATAAGAGGAGAACCAGTGTAGGAAGGAGTCCATGAAGCCAAGGTTGGATAACGTGTTGAGGAGAAGGGGATGGTCGACAGTGTCAAAGGCAGCTGAGAGGTCGAGCAGGATTAGCCCACTCTTGGGTAGGGACCGTCTCTATATGTTGCTAACTTGTACTTCCCAAGCGCTTAGTACAGTGCTCTGCACACAGTAAGCGCTCAATAAATACGATTGATTGATTGATTGATTAAGATAGAGTAGGAGCCGTTGGATTTGGCAAGAAGGAGGTTATTGGTTACGCTTGAGAGGGTAGTTATCAGTGGCGTGGAGGGGACGGAAGCCAGATTGGAGGGGGTCAAGGAGAGAGCTGGAGCTGAGGATTTCGAGGCAGTGAGTGCAGACGATTCTTTCTAGGAGTCTGGAAAGGAAGGGTAGGAGGGAGATAGGGCAATACCTGGAAGGGGCAGTGGAGTCAAGAGAGGGTTTTTTTTAGGATGGAGGAGACGTGGGCATGTTTGAAGGCAGAAGGGAAGAAGCTATTGGAGAGTGCGCAGTTGAAGATGGAAGTTAAGGAGGAGAGAAGAGATGGGGTGAGAGCTTTTATAGGATGAGAGGGAATGGGGTCCGAACCACAGGTGGACGGGGTGGCATTTGAGAGAAGGGAGGAGATCTCATCTGAAGATACTGCTGGGAAGGATGGGAAAGTAGCAGAGGGGGTTGAGAACGGGGAGGATGGAGAGGGGAGAGGGGTGACTTTGGGGAGCTCAGACACGATGATGCTAATTTTCCTAATGAAGTAGGAGGCCAGATCGTTTGGTGTGAGGCATGGAGTATTGGGAGGTACAGTGGTCTGAGGAGGAAATTAAATGCCCAGAACAGCTGATGGGGGTGATGGACATGGGTGTAAATAAGGGAAGAAAGCTAGTTTTGCCTGGCAGAGGAGAGGGAAGAGTTAAGGCAGGAAATGATAACTTTTAAGTGAACAGGTTTGTCCTGGTTTTAGACCTTCGCCAGCAGCGTTCAGCAGCCCAAGCATAAAGGCGAAGTAGGTGGACATTGGCAGTGATCCAAGGCTGGGGGTTAGTGGTGCGAGAGCAGCAGAGGGAAAGGGGAGAATGCGAGTTGAGTAGAGTAAAGCGGGTCTAGTTGAGAGCAGTAATCTGGTCATGAAGAGTGGGTAGAGAGCATAGGGAGGCGAGGTAGGGTGTGATGCGCTTAGAGAGATGGATGGGGTCAAGAGAGCAGAGGTCGCTGTGGGGGAGGAATATAGATTTACAGAGAAGAGGAGTGTGAGAGAGGAAGCAGGTAAGAAGGTTATGGTCAGAGAGAGGGATTTCAGAATTGGGGAGGATGGAGATAGTGCAGCGGTAGGAGATTATGAGGTCGGCAGTGTGACCAGGTTGGTGAGTAGGCAAGTTGGAATGGAGCAGGAGGTTGGCGGAGTAAAGGAGTGATAGAAGGCTGGCGGCAGAGGAGTCAGCGCGTACATCCATGTGGTTGTAGAAGTCTCCGAGCATCAGAGTAGGCATGGAAAAAGAGAGAAGGAAGTGAAGTGACTTGCCCAAGGTCACACGGTGTACCTGTGGCAGAACAGGGATTAGAACCTAGGACCACTGACTCACAGGCTCGGGCTCTTTCCATTAGGAAACGCTGCTTCTTTAGATAGTTGAGCTTTACTCAGAGTCAATCCAAGGAGAGAGAAACCAAAGGATCAAGACATCACTAGGAACATTTTCTCCTGGTTGAAAAGACTCCCACCTAGGACCCTCCCCATGGCGGCCTTCACGTCCCGGTTCCTCAGGCTGTAGATGAGGGGGTGCAGGGTGGGGTACACCACCGTGTAGAACACGGACACCAGCAGGCCCAGAGCTGAGAAAGAGTCTGAGTTTGGATGTAAGGTACCGAAGGTAGCCGAGGTGAAAATGACGACGAGGTGGGGCAGACAGGTGGAGAAGGCTTTGGCCCAGCCCTCGGCACGGGCCGGAAGATGCGCACATACGGGACGTCGATGGAGACGAAGCAGGAGATGCCCAAAATGTCCATGGTGACTACGATCACATCGATGACGAAGTGCATTTCGGAGCAGGGAGTCGGACCACAAAGGCGATATCACAGAAGAACTGTGGGATCAGGAAGGACCCACAGAAGTTCAGGGAAAACGTTCCAAAGGTTGAGATCACTGAAAACAGCTCTCCGCTGAGCCATGAGGCGGCAGCCATCATCCCACAAGTCCCTAGGTCCATGATGACCTCGTAGCACAGGGGGATACAGATGGCGGCGTAGCCATAGTAGGACATCGCCGTGAGGAGGAACAGTCCTGAACCACCAATGAGAACCACGGAGAAGACCTGGGTGGCACAGCCCAAGAAGGAAATGGATCTACGGTAGGATATGGAGTTGTGTATGGACTGGGGGACAGTGACGGTCCATGATGACCTCGTAGCACAGAGGGTGGCAGATGGCAGCGTAGCAGTCGTAGGACATAACCGTGAGGAGGAACACCTCTGAGGCGGCAAACAGGACCACCGAGAAGAGCTGGGTGGCACAGTCCAGGAAGGAACTGGATCTACCTTCAGTCAGGGAGTTGCGGATGGATATGTGGACGGTGACGGAGATGTAGCAGAGGTCGAGAATAGACAGGTTCCTGAGGAAGAGGTGTATGGGGGTGTGGAGGCATCGGTCAAGGACAGTGACGCCGACGACGAGGATATTCCCCTTCAGGGCCGCCAGGTAGACCAGGAGGAACAGCGTGGCATGGACCAGCTGCCGCTCCCGGACCTACGAGAATCTCAGCAGGAGTGAAATATGTACCAATGTAAATATTTACAAATAATAATAATAATAATAATGGCATTTGCTAAGCGCTTACTATGTGCAAAGTACTGTTCTAAGCGCTGGGGATGTTAAAAGGTGATCAGGTTGTCCCACAGGGGGCTCGCAGTCTTCGGCCTCATTTTACAGATGAGGTGACCGAGGCACAGAGAAGTTAAGTGATTCGCCCAAAGTCACACAGCTGATAATTGACAGAGCCGGGATTCGAACCTATGACCTCTGACTCCAAAGCCAGGGCTCTTTCCACTGAGCCAAGTGCTGTGGGGAGGGGAAGGGGCTAGAGTAGAGGGAGGGAGTAGGGCGATGGGGACGGGAGGAGGAGCAGAGGAAAAACGAAGACCTCCTGGAGGAGGTGAGCTCTGAGTAGGACTTTGAAAATGAGAAGAGACATACTTTGGAGGATGTGAGGAAGGAGAACATTCCAGGCCAGAGATAGGACGTGGGCCAGGGGTCGACGGCGGGACAGGCGAGAAGGAGACCTAGTGAGGAGGTTAGCGGCACCGAGCAGTGGAGTCTGCAGGATGGGCTGGAGAAGGAGAGAAGGAAGGTGAGGTAGGAGGGGGCGAGGGGATGGGCAGCCTTAAAGCCAATAGTGAGGAGTCTTTCCTTCATGCGAAGGTTGACAGGCAACCACTGGAGATTTTTGAGGAGGCGGGGTGGTGTGACAGGCCAGGAACGTTTCCGTACAAAGATACTCCAGACACCAGAGTGAAATATAGACTGAAGCGGGGAGGGACAGGAGGATGGGAGATCAGAAAGGGAGCTGATGCAGTATTCCAATCAGGAGGTAGCGGTATGGATGGAGAGGAAAGGGCAGATCTTGGCGATGTGTGAAAGTGAGACCGGCATGGTTTGGTGACAGATTGGATTCATTCATTCATTCAATCGTATTGATTGAGCGCTTACTGTGTGCAAAGCACTGTACTAAGGGCATGGGAAATACAAGTCGGCAGCATCTAGAGACGGTCCCTACTCAACAACGGGCTCACAGTCTAAAAAGGGGAGACAGAAAACAAAACAAAACATGTAGACAGGTGTCAAAATCGACAGAACAAATAGAATTAAAGCTATATGCACATAATTAGCAGAATAAATAAAATAGTAAATATGTACAAGTAAAATAAATAGAGTAATAATTCTGTACCAATATATAAAAGTGCTGTGGGGAGGGTAAGTAGGTAGGGAGGGGCGATGGGGAGGAGGAGAGGAAAAGGGGGGCACCGTCTGGGAAGGCCTCCTGGAGGAGATGAGCTCTCAGTAGGGCTCTGAAGGGAGGAAGAAAGCTGGCTTGGCAGATGTGCAGAGGGAGGGCATTCCAGGCCAGGGGAAGGACGTGGGCCGGGGGTCGACGGCCGGACAGGCGAAAACGAGGCACAGTGAGGAGGTAAGCGGTGGCAAAGGAGCGGAAGGTGCGGGCAGGGCTGTAGAAGGAGAGAAGGGAGGTGAGGGAGGACGGGTCGAGGGGATTGAGAGCCTTGAAGCCGAGAGTTAGGAGTTTTTGCTTGATTCGCAGGTTGGCAGGCAGCGACTGAAGATTTTTAAGGAAGGGAGTAACATGCCCAGAGCGTTTCTGCACAAATACGATCCGGGCAGCGGCGTGAAATATGGATTGAAGTGGGCAGAGACAGGAGGATGGGAGATCGGAGAGGAGGCTGACACGGGAGGATCTCCGGGAGGTGTGCGTGTTCCTGGATCTTCTCGCTTCCTGCTTGGAGCGCGTCGGGCCCTGAGTGAAGCCGGGCCGAAAAGCTCCCTGCGAAACTCCCCCCGGGGACGGGTCACAGGTTGGCCTGAGGGGCGTCATTATGGTCTGTTCGGGCCCGGCTCCCCGGGGGTCCGGCGCCACTGAGGACCTTGGGGACCTTGGCTGGGGTAGCGGCCCCGCCGCACGGGACAACCCCACTGGGGACCATGTGAGGAGGAACAACTCCGAGAAAGCAAACGAAATCACAAAAAACATCTGAGCCACACAACCCCATAGAAAGATGGCTCTGCCATTGATCAGGGAGTTGTGGGTGGACTTGCGACGGTGACGGAGACGTAGCATAGGTCGAGGATGGACAGGTTCCTGAGGAAGAAGTACATGGGGGTGTGGAGGCGCCGGTCGAGGACGGTGATGGCGACGATGAGGAGATTCCCCATCAGGGCCGCCAGGTAGACCAGAAAGAACAGCGTGGCGTGGATAAGCTGCAGCTCCCCGACCTCCGAGAATCCCAGTAGGAGGACTTCTGTTAGCTTGGTGGTGTTTCCCATTGTCATGGATTATCTGTGGATTTCCCAAAGAGGCACAGAGAAGAAGCACATTTACAGGAATGAATCTGAAAATCCCCATTTTTATTTTCAACTTTCAGCCTCCCTCCGTTTTTGTTTCTAAGTCTGCATTTTCACTTTCACAGAGACCCAGGATGGGAAGGCAATGACCTTGGAACAATGAAAAAGGTTCTGGAGTCCTAACACCACACCCACCTATCCTTTCTCTCTCTCTTACACATACATACGCACAAACACACACCCACATACACACACTTTACAAATATGTTTTTATATTGTCTACCAACTCTAACCTACTATACTCTCCTAACTCTGTTCTATTCACTCTCCCAAGTACTTAGTTAAGTGCTCTGCACACAGTTAGTGCTTAATAAATACCACTGATTAATTGATCATTTCTGCAACCACGTTTTTGGTGTGTGTCACAATGGCATCCTGATATTATCATTCAATCCTATTTATTGATTGCGTTTATTGATTGATTGTGCATTCATTGATTGATTGATTTAGTGCTCTGTGTGCAGAGCACTGTACTAAGCACATGGAAAGTACAATTAAGAAACAAAGAGACACAATCCCTGTCCACACCGGGCTCACAGTGTAGAAATGAATGAATTACCCACATTGCCTAATATTTATTCAATATTAATAGTGTTTCCTGAGAGCTTTTTGTGTGCAAGGGCACTGTACTAAGTGCTTGGGAGAGCACAATAGAACAGAGTTAGTTGAAACGCTCCCTGCCCACAGGGAGGTTACAGTCTAGTGGAGGAGATGAACATTAACATAAATATGTAAGTTATGAAAATTAATATAAGTTCCTTTCCTTATTTTGAGTGTGCTCTGCAGGAAGGCTCCTCTTCAACGGAACCAAATATTATTAAGGAAATCTGATACAGGTAGATATAGTCTGTTATTCATAGCCTAAAAGGCAGTCCAGTAGGCACTCGGTCAATCGATGTTATTTATTGAGCACTTACTGGGTGCAGAGCACTGTACTAAGATTTGGGGGGAGTACAATAGAACAGAATCGGAAGACAGGTTCCCTGGCCGCAGAGAGCTTCGAGGCTAGTCTACTCTCAGCTTCATTATCCTTTGTCCTTCTCTTGGGATTCTGGCAGCTTTGTCTCGAATGGTTTCAATTAGATGTTTGCAGTCCATGCCTCCTAACTCTTAACTCCTAATTCTCTTCTTCTGGCGGTCAGTATCTTTTCCACGGCGGCGGATGTTCCACCCGCATTCCACGTCTGGTCTCTCATCTCACACTCATCCTTCCGGTTCCATCTTCTCTGTATTCCTAGCTTTTTACCTGGCCCCTCCTTACAACCCGGCCTTGCATTCTATATCTTCCACCCTGGTCTGTGATTGGGAAGCAGAGTGGCCTAGTGGAAAACCTGGGAGTCAGGGGACCTGGGTTCTAATCCCAGCTCCACCACCTACCCTTTTCTGGTGGTATTAAGAGGTTACTAGGTGCCAGGCACCATATTAAGTGCTGGGGTAGATACAAGCTAATCAGGTTGGACACAGTCCATGTTCCACATGAGGGTCACAGTCTTAATCCCCATTTTACAGATGATGTAATGCAGTCACAGAGAAGTGAAGTGCGTTGCTCAAGGTCACAAAGCAGATACATGGTGGAGCTGGAATAAGAACCCAGGTGCTCTGAGGCCTGTGATCTTTCCACTAGGCCACTCTGCTTCTCGCACATATGAATATCCTTATATTCTGCTACTTTTCCTATCTATGATTCATTTTAATGTCTCTTTTTTATTATACTAGATTCTAAGCTTCTTGAAGACAGGCATTGTGTCTAACCACTAGAGAAGCAGCGTGGCTTAATGGAAAGAACCCGGGCTTGTGGGGTCTAATCCTGGCCCCGTCATTTATCAGCTGTGTGACTTTGAGCCAATCAGTTAACTTCTCTGTGCCTCAGTAACCTAATCTGTAAAATGGGGATTGAGACTGTCAGCCCAACATGTGGGACAACCTGATTACCTTGTATCTACCCCAGCGCTTAGAACACAGCTTGGCACATAGTAAGTGCTTAACAAATACCATCATCATCATCACCGTCATCACTCTGTTTTACTGGACTCGCCCAACCACTTAGTACAGCGCTCTGCACACAGTCAAATGTAAGCTCCTTGTGGGCACAGATCCTATCATCTCAATTCTATCAGTAGAGTGCTCTAAAGCCAGTAAGAGCTCAATAACTACGATGAATGGACTGAGCGATTGATTTTTACTCACCGGGGCGGCCCAGGATTGGGGATGCTTAGTTCCTCCTCCTTGTCCCCTCATGTGGGTTAATGGCCGTGATGGGAAACAGTCTGGCATAATCAATTAATCAATCAATCAATCGTATTTATTGAGCGCTTACGGTGTGCAGAGAACTGTACTAAGCGCTTGGGAAGTACAAGTTGGCAACATATAGAGACGGTCCCTACCCAACAGTGGGCTCACAGTCTAGAAGGGGAAGACAGAGAAAAAAACCAAACATATTACCAAAATAAAATAAATAGAATAGATATGTACAAGGAAGATAAATAAATAGATTAATAAATATGTACAAACATCTATACATATGTGCAGGTGCTGTGAGGAAGGGAAGGAGGTAAGGCGGGGGGATGGAGGGGGGAGGAGGGGGAAAGGAAGTAGGGGGCTCAGTCTGGGAAGGCCTCATGGAGGAGGTGAGCTCTCAGTAGGGCCTTGAAGTGAGGAAGAGAGCTAGCTTGGCGGATGTGGGGAGGGAGGGCATACCAGGCCAGGGAGATGACGTGGGCCGGGGATCGACGGCGGGACAGGCGAGAACGAGGCACGGTGAGGAGATTAGCGGAAGAGGAGCGGAGGGTGCGGGGTGGGCTGTAGAAGGAGAGAAGGGAGGTGAGGTAGGAGGAGGCGAGGTGATGGAGAGCCTTGAAGCCGAGGGTGAGGAGTTTCTGCCTGATGCGCAGATTGATTGGTAGCCACTGGAGATTTTTGAGGAGGGGAGTAACATGCCCAGAGCGTTTCTGGACAAAGACAATCCGGGCAGCAGCATGAAGTATGGATTCAAGTGAGGAGAGACAAGAGGATGGGAGATCGGAGAGGAGGCTGATACAGTAGTCCAGACGGGATAGCATGAGAGTTTGAACGAGCAGGGTAGCGGTTTGGATGGAGAGGAAAGGGCGGATCTTGGCAACGTTGCGGAGCTGAGACCGGCAGGATTTGGTGACGGCTTGGATACGAGGGGTGAACGAGAGAGCGGAGTTGAGGATGACACCAAGGTTGCGGGCTTGTGAGACGCGAAGGCTGGTAGTGCCGTCAACAGTGATGGGAAAGTCAGGGAGAGGGCAGGGTTTGGGAGGGAAGACAAGGAGTTCAGTCTTGAATCAATCAATCAATCAATCAATCGTATTTATTGAGCGCTTACTATGTGCAGAACACTGTACTAAGCGCTTGGGAAGTACAAATTGGCAACACATAGAGACAGTCCCTACCCAACAGTGGGCTCACAGTCTAAAAGGGGGAGACAGAGAACAGAACCAACATACCAACAAAATAAAATAAATAGGATAGAAATGTACAAGTAAGATAAATAAATAAATAAAAAGAGTAATAAATATGTACAACCATATATACATATATACAGGTGCTGTGGGGAAGGGAAGGAGGTAAGATGGGGGGATGGAGAGGGGGACGAGGGGGAGAGGAAGGAAGGGGCTCAGTCTGGGAAGGCCTCCTGGAGGAGGTGAGCTCTCAGCAGGGCCTTGAAGGTCTTGAACATGTTGAGTTTTAGTTGGCGGGCAGAAATCCAGATGGAGATGTCCTGAAGGTAGGAGGAGATGCGAGCCTGGACGGAGGGGGAGAGAACTGGGGCAGAGATGTAGATTTGAGTGTCATCAGCGTAGAGATGATAGTAATACCTGTGCATAACACCAGTGCTCTGGGCTCCTCAGAGACAGCATTTGCTGTACTGGGCATGGTGGTGGGGATGGGGTTTCTCTGGGAGTACCAGCCCCAGGCTCGGCCCGAGAGACTCGTTACCTGAAAGATTCAGGAGTCTCCGAGGTGACCTTAGGCCCGAGGTTCAGCAGGACTCGGACTGTATCACTAATGTTACCTCCCTCACCCATGAGAATGCTCATGGTCGCAAATTCATTCAATTTTCTTCGTTTAATGCTTGCTGGGTGTACAGTATTGTAATGAGCTCTTGGGAGCATACAATACGACAATAAACAGACATATTCAGCGCTCACAGTGAATGCATAATGTACAGAATTTCTGATAACGAACGAAACTCTGGCGAACTGACTAGTTGAGCGGTCCTCCTCTGTGCTCCCACTCTCCCCACCGTCACAGACTTATGCAAATTTCCTCCAAGAGGCCTTTCCTAAGCACCCAATTCCTCTTCTCCCACTCCCTTCCGCACCACCCTGGTGTTTGGATTTATAGACTTTATTAACCTCTCCCTCCACCCCACAGCACTTATGTCCATACCCATAATTTACTCATTTACATTAACATCTGTCTCCCCCACTACATTGTAAGCTCACTGTGGGCAGGGAACGTGTCTACCAAGTCTGCTGTATTGTAGTTTCCCAAGGCCTCAGTGCAGTGCTCTCTACACAGTAAGTGTTCAGTAAATACAATTGATTGATTGACTGATTCATTCATTCAATCGCATTTATTGAATGCTTATGTGTACAGAGCATTGTACCAAGTGCTTAATTGATCATTCATCTGATTTTGTACTGGATAATCTGGTTTCTGGCAGTTCTGTCTCCTGCTCTGGGCCCAGAATCCTTGGGTGACCCCGTTGACCACCCTCACAGTTTCCCTGCCCCCTAGTCTAACAGCACCAAAACCCCAGCGTCCAGTTGGGTGCCGTGACTATTGGCTTTCTTAGTCCTATCTTACAGTTCTGTCTCCCTTTACAGTCCTCCTTTCCTCTCCTCCCACTCCCTTCTGCGTCACCCTGACTTGCTCCCGTTATTCATCCCACCGTCCCAGCCGCACAGCGCTTACACTCATATCTGTCATTTATTTGTGTCAATTAATGTCCATCTACCCCTCGAGACCATAAACCTGCTGTGTTCAGGGACTGTGTCCATTAAATTGTTATATTGTGCTCTCCCAAGCACTTAGTATAGCGCTCTGCGCACAGTAAGCACTCAATCAATACGATTAACTGACTGACTAACTGATTATTAAAGGCCAACTCATTTTCACGCCATCTCAGTCCTGATCAAGGACTGATTTTGTTCTGGTCCCAGTTAACACTAATGTACTGGGTGGGCCTCAGGGAATAAGCACGGGGTTGGAAGTCAGAGGGGGAACTGGTTTCTAATCTCTGCTCCGCCATGTACCTGATGTGTGACTCTGGGCACGTCATTTCACTTCTCTGGTCCTCAGTTACCTCATCTATGTAATGGAGATTAAGACTGTGAGCCCCTTGTGGGACACGGATTGGGTATAACCTGATTGTCTCCTATCTACCGCAGCCCTTAGGATAGTGTACGGCACATACACAATTCTGTTATACTGTATTCTCCCAAGAGTTTAGTACAGGGCGGTGCACACAGTAAGCACTCGATTGATTGATAATAATTTCTTTTCAAATGCTATAAACAAATAGCCAATCTCCACGACTACCACTCCCTGTAGACAGCTGGCATTATGATCCATTCGGGCATGGTGGTCCTGGGTCCTGAGGTTTCAGCAACTGGCTGTCCATTTTTCTCCATGGGAGACTCCATGGTTACCAGTAGTTCCCATGTGACTGATCCCAAGGGGTGGGGACCCAGAATCCCCCAGGCTAGAAGAGCGTCTGACCTCAGGGAGAGGAAGGCTCCACTGCCATTTTAGAGGCATTTCCCCACTATCATTCTCCTCAGTGTGGTCTTCATGTCTCTGTTCCTCAGGCTGTATATGAGAGGGTTCAAAGTTGGGGGCACCACGGTATAGAACACGTACACCAGCAGGTCCAGGGCCAAGCAGAAACGGGCTTGAGCTAGGCGAAAGTTCTATTCACTACGAATAAAGTTACAACGCCGAGGTGAGGCAGGCAGGTAGAGAAAGATCTGGCCCGGACCTCGGCGGCTGGCATCCTCAGCACGGCCTGGAAGATGTGCACATACGAGACAACGATAGAGACGAAAGAGACGAAAACGAAGCTGACTGCAGTGGTCACGCTGATATCGATGACAACGTGCGTTTCAGAACAGGAGATCTTCAGTAAGGACGGCTCATACTCTGTCCTAATCCTTCTCGACCTCTCAGCTGCCTTCGACACTGTGGAACACCCCCTTCTCCTCAACACGATATCCGACTTTGGCTTCACAGACTCCGTCCTCTCCTGGGTCTCCTCTTATCTCTCCGGTCGTTCATTCTCAGTCTGCTTTGCAGGCTCCTCCTCCCCCTCTCATCCCCTTACTGTGGGGGTTCCCCCAGGTTCAGTGCTTGGTCCCCTTCTGCTCTCGATCTACACGCACTCCCTTGGTGACCTCATTCGCTCCCACGGCTTCAACTATCATCTCTACGCTGATGACACCCAGATATACATCTCTGCCCCTGCTCTCTCCCCCTCTCTCCAGGCTCGCATCTCCTCCTGCCTTCAGGACATCTCCATCTGGATGTCTGCCCGCCACCTAAACCTCAACATGCCCAAGACTGAACTCCTTGTTTTCCCTCCCAAACCCTGCCCTCTCCCTGACTTTCCCATCTTTGTTGACGGCACTACCATCCTTCCCGTCTCCCAAGCCCGCAACCTTGGTGTCATCCTCGACTCCGCTCTCTCATTCACCCCTCACATCCAAGCCGTGACCAAAACCTGCTGGTCTCAGCTCCGCAACATTGCCAAGATCCGCCCTTTCCTCTCCATCCATACCGCTACCCTGCTCATTCAAGCTCTCATCCTATCCCGTCTGGACTACTGCATCAGCCTTCTCTCTGATCTCCCATCCTCGTGTCTCTCCCCACTTCAATCCATACTTCATGCTGCTGCCCGGATTGTCTTTGTCCAGAAACGCTCTGGGCATGTTACTCCCCTCCTCAAAAATCTCCAATGGCTACCAATCAATCTGCGCATCAGGCAGAAACTCCTCACCCTGGGTTTCAGGGCTCTCCATCACCTCGCCCCCTCCTACCTCACCTCCCTTTTCTCCTTCTACAGCCCACCCCGCAACCTCCGCACCGTACCTCGTTCTCGCCTGTCCCGCCATCGACCCCCGGCCCACGTCATCCCCCGGGCCTGGAATGCCCTCCCTCTGCCCATCCGCCAAGCTAGCTCTCTTCCTCCCTTCAAGGCCCTACTGAGAGCTCACCTACTCCAGGAGGCCTTCCCAGGCTGAGCCCCTTCCTTCCTCTCCCCCTCGCCCCCCTCTCCATCCCCCCCATCTTACCTCCTTCCCTTCCCCACAGCACCTGTATATGTGTATATATGTTTGTACATATTTATTACTCTATTTATTTATTTGTTTTACTTGTACATATCTATTCTATTTATTTTATTTTGTTAGTATGTTTGGTTTTGTTCTCTGTCTCCCCCTTTTAGACTGTGAGCCCACTGTTGGGTAGGGACTGTCTCTATATGTTGCCAACTTGTACTTCCCAAGCGCTTAGTACAGTGCTCTGCACACAGTAAGCGCTCAATAAATACGATTGATTGATTGATTGATTGGTTGACGGGCTGTCGCAGAAGAACTGCTGGATCAAGTTAGAGCCACAGAAGCTCAGTGTTAATGTCCCTTCTGAGTACATCGAGCCATGAGATGGCGGCCATCTTCCCACAGGCCCCTCGGTCCATGATGACCTTGTAGCATGGTGGACAGCAGATGGCTGCGTAGCAGTTGTAAGACATTGCCATGAGGATGGACAACTCCGAGCCAGCAAACAAAAATCACAAAAAAGACCTGGGCCTCACAGCCCCATAGAGAGATGATTCTGCCACTCATCAGGAAGTTGTGGGTGGATTTGGCTGCGGTGCCGGAAATACGGCAGAGGTCGTGGACGGACAGGTGTCTGAAGAAGCACATGGGGGTGTGGAGGCACAGGTCGAGGGCGGTGATGGCGACAATGAGGAGATTCCCCATCAGGGCCGCCAGGTAGACCAGGAGGAACAGTGCAGCGTGGACCAGCTGAAGCCCCCAGTCCCCTGATAGTCCCAGCAGGAGGAATCCCCTCACCATGGTGGTGTTGGTCATTTTCCCAAAGAATCTGTGTATTGCCCATGGAGTCACAGAAATTGATTCTTTTATTCATAGCCTAAAAGGCAGTCGAGAAGACATCCAATCACTGTTATTAAGTATTTACTGCGTACAGAGCACTGTTTTAAGCATTTGGGAGAGCACAATAGGACAAGGTCAGTAGAAGCATTCCCTGCCCACAATGTCTTACAGTCTAGAGGCGGAGACTGACATTAATATAAATCATTAAATGATGGAATGTACATAAATGCTCTGGGGCTGAGGGTAGGGTGAATAATTGATCAATATTGAGCACTTCCTGTGTGCAGAGCATTGTACTAAGCGCTTGGGAGAGTACAGTAGAACAGAGTTGGAAGACTCAATCCCTGCTGGCAGCGAGTTTCCAGGCTAATCTAACCTCAGTTTCATTGTCCTCTGACTTCCTCTTGGGGTCCTGGCAGCTTGGTCTCTACTGGTTTCAAACAGAGGTTACCCGCATGGCTTAGTGGCAAGAGCCCAGGCTTGGGAGTCAGACGATGTGCGTTCTAATCCTGGATCTGCCACTTTTCTGCTGTGCTACCTTGGGCAAACCACTTAATTTCTCTGTGCCTCAGTGACCTCACCCTAAAATGGGGTTTAGGACTGTGAGCCTCACGTGTGACAACCTGATTACCTTGTATCTACCCCGGCACTTAGAATAGTGCTTGGCACATAGTAAGAGCTTAAGAAATACTATAATTATCATTAATCCATGCCTCCCAACTCAGAGACCTTTCGTCTTCGGGCTGTCAGTATCTTTTCCACAGCGACTGGTTTGCCACCCACATCCAACGTCTGTCCACTTCTCTCATACCTAGCCTTCCCGTTCCATCTTCTCTGCCTTCCTGGCTTTTTATCTGGCCCTCCTCTACAACCTGGACTTGTATTCTATATCTTCCATTCCGGTCTATGATTGGAAAGCAGCATAACCTAAGTGGAAAGCACACGGGCATGGGAGGCAGAGGATCTGCGTTCTAATCCCAGCTCCACCACCTACCCTTTTTTTGGTGGTATTTGTTAAGCAGTTATTATGTTCCAGGCACTATCCTAAGTGCTGGGGTAGATACAAGCTAATTAGTTTGGACACAGTCCATGTTCCACATGAGGGTCACATTCTAAATCCCCATGTTACAAATGAGGTAACTGAGGCAAAGAGAAGTGAAGTGATTTGCTAAAGATCACAACGCAAATAAGTGGTGAAGCTGGGATTAGAACTCATGTCTTCTGGCTTCCAGGCCTCTTGTGTTTCCCCTAGGCCACGCTGCCTCTCACACAAGGACATATTCTTATACTCTGATGCTTCCCCTATCTGTAACTCATTTTAATATCTATTTCTTACACTAGACTATAAGCTTCTTGAGGGCTGACATTGTGTCTACCCACTCTGTTGTTCTGGACATTCCCAAGCACTTACTACAGTTCTCCTCACACAGTCAATTGTAAGCTCCGTGGGGGCACAGATCCTGTCTATCAACTCATTTGTATTGTGCTCTCCCAAGTGCTCAGAACAGTACTCTGAAACCAATAAGTACTCAATAACTACGATGGATGTATTGACTGAGCGATTGACTTTGACTCATCGGGGCTGTCCAGGATTGGGCATGCTGAGTTCTTCCTCCTCATCCCCTCATGCGGGTTTGTGGCTGTGACGGGAAAGAGTCTGGCATAAAACCAATAATCCGGGCTCCTCGATGTTCTGGGCGAGACGTGGGGAGACGGTTCCCCCAGGAGGACGAGCCCCGGGCTCACTCTGAGAGACTCGTTTCCTGGAAGACTCAGGAGTCCAGAGGTGACATTATCCCCGATTATCCCCGAACGTTCAGCAGTACCTAGTCTGTCCCAGTGTTACCTCCCTCACCCACGAGAATGTCCATGGTCACCAATTCACTCAATCGTCTTTGGTGCACGAGAAACACTGTAATAGGCACTTGGGGGACTAGAATACAAAATTAAACAGACATAGTCACCGCTCACAATGAATTTATAATGTAGAGACATTCCAATACCGAATGGGACTCTGGAAAGTAGCCTAGTTATACGACCTTCCTCTGAGCTCTCACTCTCTCCACCTTTAGAGATTTATTAAGATCACCTCTCCTCAGAAGCCCTTCTCTGATTAATCCCCCATTTCTTCTTCTACTCCTTTCTGCGTTGCCCTTGCACTTGAGTTTGCACCCTTTATTCATCCTGCTCTCACACTCCTGCACTTATGTTTATATCTGTAATTTGTTTATTAATAGTAATGTCTGCCTCCCCATCTAAGATGGTTAACTTGTTGTGGGCAGGTAATTGCTTATGGTTTTACTGCTGTCTCCCAAGCGCTCAGTACAGTGTTCTGCACACAGAAAGTACTCAATAAATACGATTGATCGACTGGTAATAAGCGCTTTACAAATACTACAGACAAATAGCCAATCTCCACAACCACCACTCTCTGTAGGCCGCTGTTGTTGTAATCAATTCAAGCCCGAAGTACCTTGATCCTGAGGTCTCAGTAACCAGGCCAGTCATAGTTCTCCCCAGGAAGCACCATCATCACCAGTGACTCCCCTGGGAACGATGCCAAAGGGTGGAGACCCGGCGTCTTTCGGGATAGAAGGGCCCATAACCTCATGGAGGATGTTCTACTTCAATTTTAGAGGCATATCCCTGCTATCATTCTCCTCAGGGAGACCTTCATGTCCCGGTTCCTCAGGCTGTAGTTGAGGGAATTCAGGGCAGGGGATACCACGGTCTAGAACACGAAAACCAGCAGGTCCAGGGCCGAGGGGGAGTCTGGCACGGGCTTGAGGTAGGCGAAGGCGCCATTGCTACGAATAAAGTCATGATGGCGAGGTGGGGCAGGCAGGTGGAGAAAGCTTTGTCCCAGCCCTAGACGGTCGGCATCCTCAGCACGGGTCGGAAGATGGACGCGTACGAAATGACGATTGTGAGGAAGTAACCGAAGGTGAGGCCGACTGAGACGATTTCTGTCACAAAATTCCTGGAGATTTCCACTGGGCCCCGCGACACTGATGAGTTGAGGGATGTCACAGAATTTGACATTGGACGTTGGACCTCCAGATGGGGAAGGAGAAGGTGACGACGGTGTACATCATGGCCCTCAGTGCGTTAAAGAGCCACGAGGCAACCGCCATTTTACCACAGGCCCCATCATCCATGATGACCCTGTAGCGCAGGGGGAGGCAGATGGCCACGTAGCGGTCGAATGACATCACTGTGAGCAGGGGAGTCTCTGCACAGACAGAGTATGAACCTAAACACTTGGAAAGTACAGCCCAGGAGGGAGAGTTCTCTATGGGCGGTCAGGGAGTTGTGGATGCATTTGGGGACGGTGACGGAGATATAGCAGAGGTGGAGGACGGACAGGTTCCTGAGGAAGAAGTACACTGAGGTGTGTAGGTGCTGGTCATGGGCGGTGATGTCGACAATGAGGAGCTTCCCTGTCAGGGACACCAGGTAGCCCAGGAGGAACAGCACGATCTGGACCAGCCGCAGCTCCTGGACCTCCGAGAAACCCAGCATGAGGAATTCCGAAACCTCCGTGAGATTGGCCATTTCCTTCTGGAAGATGGTTTTACCCAGCCTGGTAGGATGAGAGGGCACTGGGAAATGAGAAGTAAAGTGGGAGTGTTTTCCAATTAATATCCAGGTCTTCGTAGACACTAACGCATTACTTACTCTTTGGTTCTTACCTCAGAAGGTAACAGTGCCTTCTGAGATACTAGACAATTTCTGACATTAACTCACCTGGGCTTGGGAGTCAGAGGTCGTGGGTTCTAATCCCGGCTCTACCACCTATCAGCTGTGTGACTTTAGGCAGGTCACTTAACTTCAATGGGCCTCAGGTACGTCATTTGTAAAATGGGTGCTAAAATTGTGAGCCTCACATGGGACAACCTGATTGCCTTGTATCTACCTCAGTGCTTAGAACAGTGCTTGGCACATAGTAAGCGGTTAACCAATACCATTATTATTATTCTTATTATTATTGTTACTACTAAAGGCCAACCTTCCCACTCCAATCCTCTAGCATCAACTTACTAAGACTGCCCTGCTCTCATCTACCTCTCCGCCAACCCCTTTTCCAGGACCTCCCCCTAGCCTGGAACTCCCTCCCTTTCCATATACACCAGACTACCACTCTCCCCACCTTCAAAACATTAATAAAGTCACATCTCCTCAAAGAGGCCTTCCTCAAATAAGCCCTCTTTTCCTGACTTTCTCTCCCTCTTCTGTGACACCTCTGCACTTGGATTTGTATCACCTCACCTTCATCTTCACAGCACTTATGTACATAGACGAAATTTATTTTAATGACTGTCTCTGTGCTCTATACCTTGAGCTTCTCGTGGGCAGGGAATGTGTCTACCACCTCGGATGTACTGGACTCTCCCTTGCACTAAGTACAGTGCTCTGAACAAGGCACGCACTCACTAAATAACATTGATTGCTTTGATTGTGTCGACCAACTCTGTTGTGTTGTACTCTCCCATGCTTAGTAAGCACTCTATAATAATGATAATATTAACTATGGTATTTGTAATTGCTTACTATGTGCTGAGCACTGTTCTAAACACTGGGGTAGTTACAAGGAAACCAGGTTGTCCCACGGGGGGCTCACAGTTTCAATCCCAATTCTACAGATGAGGTAAATGAGGCACAGAGATGTTAAGTGGATTGCACAAGGTCTCAAAGCAGATAAGTGGTGGAGCCGGGATTAGAAACCATGTTCACTGACTCCCAAGCCCATGCTCTTTCCACTAAGCCACGCTTGGCTGACATGTCTTAACTGACCCCCCTGTCTTCGGGAGTCCACTAGATCACACCTTTTACATAACATGGTGTGAAATGTGTATCATGAGGACACACGAGAAAAAGTTCCATCAATTTAGTTATTGTGTGTAGCACCAGATATTCTAGAGTGGTGTCTCAGACCAGAAGGTCTGGCTTGCCAATACGTATTCCGGATTTTAAAACCTGAAAACCTAGGCTGGCACATTTTCAAGGACATGATAGAGGAATACAATTGCTCTAGTGTTGGGGGAGGTGGGGGGGCGGCTGGATCTCCGCACTTGCCCCCCTACAGGCTGGGAGAAACGGTCTAATAAATAAGCACTTAACATAGCCTAACAACATCGGTTAATAGTATTTGAGTACTTACTGTGTGCAGAGAACTGTACTAAGCCCTTGGGAGAGTACAATAGAACAGGTTGACATGATCTCTTTCTTAAAGAATCTTACAATCAAGTGGTGGAAATATTATCATTATTTATTGTTAAGTGCCATTAAGTCAGCACTTATGTACTTTCCAATCAATCAATCAATCAATCATGTTTACTCAGTGTTTACTGTATGCAGAGCACTGTACTAAGCGCTTGAGGAGAGTACAGTGTAACAGAGTTGGTAGACACATTCCCTACCTACAAGGAGCTTAGTTAGAGTCCAGAGGGGAAGACAGACATTGGTATAAACATACAAATTACATCAATGCACATAAATGCTGTGGGGCTGAGGGAGGGGCTAATAAAGGGTGCAAATCCAAGTGTATTATATCCACATATTGATTAGATTATAGTATATCATATCGTATTATATTATACAATGAATTGCAATTCATGAATTACATCCAGAATTGATTTATTGATGTTTATGTCTGTCTCCCCCTCTAGACTATAAGCACATTGTGGGCAGTGAACACGTCTTCCAACTCTGTTGTATTGTAGAACAGTAATTGGCACATAGTAAGTGCTTAATAAATATCATTATTATTACTATTATTATTACTCTCCCAAACGCTTAGTAGAGTTCTCTGCACACATTAAAATCTCCATAAACCAAGTCGATTGATCAATGATAGGTGGTGGGTACAGTATGCTGCAGTATGCTCACCTGTTTCTGCTGGGTAAATTCTGTAAGATTCCTGCTTCCATTTGAAAAGGTGGCTGGTCAAAGAAAGACAACCCGTAGGTGTGTCTGGTTGTTTGGGAGCCTCAAGGCACAGGGAGTAACTTTGGGATTTATTACCAAGAAGCCTTCAGGGACAAGGGGGTTGGCATCCGCTGATGAGCCCAGAATGAATACCTGTGTGATCAAAGAGGACGCTGCATTGGAAACTGGGGAAGGGAAGGGGTGACATCAGTTCTCAGATCTTTCGCAGGTCCAAACTCCACAGACTGTTGAGATGCGTGAGGAGGATGAAACGGTTATGAGTAACTATGCTGTCATTTTTTTTAATATTATGGCCTTAGTTAAGCACTCTCTGTGTGCCAGGCACTGTACTAAGTGTTGGGGTAGATACAAACTAATCACGTTGGACACAGTCCATGTCCCACATGGGGGTCACATTTTAATCCATGTTTAAAGATGAGGGAACCAAGGCTGCGAGAAGTGATGTGCCCACAGGCGTGAGAAGAGATAGTATGGGGGAGGAGGGGGAAGTTACTAACTCTGATTAGCGCCTCTGGACTCTGTACCTTCTGGGGTGGGAACTGAGGGTCTCAGCAGGGCAGTATACTGGAAAGGGCCCAGGATTGGGAGCCTTAGTTGGGTTTCTTGCCCGCTCTTACCTTGGGCAAGTTAATTAGCCTCTCCGTACTTCAGTTTCTTCAACTGTACTCTCCCAAGCATTTAGTTAGTCAAGCAGAATTTGGGAGAGTTTAATATAATAATAGTAATAATTATGGTATTTGTTAAGCACATACTATGTTCCAGACACTGTAGTGGATACAAGAAAATTGGGTTGGACACAGTCCCTTGTCTGTCATGGGGCTCACAGTCTCAATCCCCATTTTACAGATGCGGTAACTGAGGCACAGAGAAGATAAGGGACTTGTCCAAGGTCACACAGCAGATGAGCGACAAAGTGGGGATTAGAACCCATGACCCTCTGACTCCCAGGCCTGCGTTCTAATTACTACTCCATGCTGTTTCTCCTGTGAATAACACGCACATTCACTGCCCACAACAAACGTACAGCCTAGAGGGGGCGACAGACATTGATATAAATAAATAAATTCCTGATATGGACATAAGAGCTGTGGGGCTGAGGGAGAGGTGAATTAAGGGAGCAAATGAGGGCAAGACAAAAAGGACCTGTAGAAAAGGAAATGAGAGCTTAGTCAGGGAAGTCCTCTTGGGAGAAATGTCCCTTCAATATGGTTTTGAAGGTGGGGAGTGTCATTGTCTGTTGGATTTGAGGAGAGGGGGTGTTCCCGGCCAGAGGCAGGATGTGGGCGAGAAGTCATCGGCACGATAGACGAGATTGAAGTATAGTGAGAAGGTTGGCGTTAGAGGAGTGAAGTTTGTGGGCTGGGTTTTAGTCCACTGCTCAACAAGAGTAAAGGAATATCAAATGCTCAAAGGTCACAGATCCAAGTGCAGAGATGTTTAAGAAGGGAGAAGGATCAGGAGGAATGAGAGCTTAGTCGGGGAATGCCTTTCGGAGGAGATGGGATTTAAATGAGACTTTGAAGATGGAGAGAGTGGTGATCTGTCAGTTATGAACGGGGAGGGTGTTCTAGGCCAGAGTTGGAGATGGACAAGGGGTTGGCGGTGAGATAAACAAGATCGAGGCATTAATTGTACTACTGAAATCAGTCAATCAATAGTATTTATTAGGTGCTTGCTGTGTGCAGAGCACTCTACTAAGCGCTTTGGGGAAGACATTACAATAGAGGTGATAGATATGTTCCCTGTCTATCACTATCTATTCTAATCTTGCAGAAGCGTATTATTTTTTGTACAGTGCTTGGTACACAATAAGCACTCAATAAATATGGCAGCGGACAAGGGTTTTAATTCCGGCTCTGCAATTTGTCTGCCGTGAGATTTTGGGCAAGACACTTAACATCTCCATGCCTCAGTTAACTCATCTGTCCAATGGGGATTAAGAATGTGAACCCTATGTGTGACACTGGCCTGTGTCCAACTTGAGTAGCTGTATTTACCCTGGTGCTTAGAGCAGAGCCTGGCACATAGTAGGCGCTTAACAAATGTCATTTCAAAAATGAAAGCACTCAATAAATATGATTCATTGATTATTTAGGTGCCGAAATCCTCAGATTGCACATATCTCTGTTATCCAATGGATTTATGCTTTGTAGAGTGCTTTCCATACAGCAAGCACTCAATAAATACTGCTAATTAATTGGTGGATAGAGTCAGTGATATCTTCCACTTTTAACAGGATAGAGGCATTAAATTCTACGTGAAAAATTTTCACCTCAGGACGCCTCCCAGGGCGTCCTTCACGTCCCAGTTTCTCAGGCTGTAGAGGAGGACGTTCAGGGAAGGGGTCATCACGTTGTAGAACACGGACACCAGCAGGTCCAGCGTCGAGGAAGTGTCTGAGGGTGGCTTGAAGTGGGCGATAGTTCCCGTGGAGATGAATAAAATCACCACGGCGAGGTGGGGCAGGCAGGTGGAGAAGGCTTTGGCCCTACACCTGGAGGCCGGCGTCCTCAGCACGGCCCAGAAGATGTGCGCACACGAGGCCATGATGGAGACAAAGCAGACGAAAACGAACAGAACCCCGGAAGTCACACACACATTGATGGTGACGTGGTCCTCAGAGTAAGTGATCTTCAACAGGGAGCGGAGGTCACAGAAGAACTGGGGGGCGACGTTGGACTGAGGCCCAGAGAAGTTGTGACTTGCCCAACGTTACACAGCAGACAAGTGGCAGAGCGGGGATTAGAACCCATGACCTCCTGACTCCAAGGCTTGTGCTCTATCCACTATGCCATACTGCTGCTGGGTCATGAATATCGGTAAGCAACAGACTAGGACAACAAGGGTTTTGAATGTAATTGTTAAGCACTTACTCTGAGCCAGACACTGTGCTACGCATTGGTGTAGATATACGGTAATCAGGTCAAACACTGTCCCTCTCCTGCTACAGGGAGCTCACAGCCTAAGGGGGAGGGAGGAGAGGCTTTGAATCCCTGTTCTACAAGTGTGGAAACCGAGGCATAGAGAAGCTAAGTAACTTCCCCAAGACCACCCAGCAGAAAAGTGGTGGAGCCAGAATTAGGATCCAGGTCCGGCAGCGAATGTGCCTGTTTGCTGTTATATTCATTCATTCATTCATTCATTCATTCATTCAATCGTATTTATTGAGGTCTTACTGTGTGCAGACCACTGTACTAAATGCTTGGAAAATGCAAGTTGGCAACATATAGAGACGGTCCCTACCCAACAACCGGCTCACAGTCTAGAAGGGGGAGACAGACCACAAATAAAACATATTAACAAAATAAATAGAATAGTATATACGTACAAGTAAAATAGAGTAATAAATCTGTACAAACATATATACAGGTGCTGTGGGGAGGGGAAGGAGGTAGGACGGGGGGATGGGGAAGGGGAGGAGGGGGAGGTGGAGAGGAAGGAGGGGGCTCAGTTTGGGAAGGTCTCCTGGAGGAGGCGAGCTCTCAGTAGGGCTTTGAAGGGAGGAAGAGAGCCAGCTTGGCGGATGTGTGGGGGGAGGGCATTCCAGGCCAGGGGGAGGACCTGGGCCGGGGGTCGACGGCGGGATAGGCGAGAACGAGGCACGGTGAGAAGATTAGCGGCAGAGGAGTGGAGGGTGCCGGCTGGGCTGTAGAAGGAAAGAAGGGAGGTGAGGTAGGAGGGGGCGAGATGATGGAGAGCCTAGAAGCCGAGAGTGAGGAGTTTTTGCCTGATGCATAGGTTGACTGGTAGCCACTGGAGATTTTTGAGGAGGGGAGTAACATGCCCAGAGCGGTTCTGCACAGTGATGATCCGGGAAGCAGCGTGAAGTATAGACTGAAGTGGGGAGAGACAGGACGATGGGAGATCAGAGAGGAGGCTGATGCAGTAATCTAGTCGGGATAGGACAAGAGATTGAACCAGCAGGGTAGCGGTTTGGATGGAGAGGAAAGGGCGAATCATGGCCTTATTGTGGAGGTGAGACCTGCAGGGTTTAGTGACGGATTGGATGCGAGAGAGCAAAGTCGAAGATGACACCAAGGTTGCGGGCTTGTGAGATGGGAAGGTAGCGCCGTCTACAGTGATGGGAAAGTCAGGGAGAGGTCAAGCTTTGGGAGGGAAAATACGGAGTTCAGTCCTGGACATAATGAGTTTTAGATGGCGAGCAAACATCCAGATGGAGGTGTCTTGAAGGCAGGAGGAGATACGAGACTGAAGGGAGGGAGAGGGAGCAGGGGCAGAGATGTAGATTTGGGTGTCATCAGCATAGGGATGATTGCTGAAGCCGTGGGAGGAAATGAGTTCACCAAGGGAGTGAGTGTGGATAGAGAACAGAAGGGAACCAAGAACTGGACCTTGAGGAACCTGTAAAGTAAGGAGATGAGAGGGGGAGGAGGAGCCCATGAAGGAGACTGAGAATGTATGGCCGTAGAAATAAGAGGAGAACCAGGAGAGAATGGAGTCCGTGAAGCCAAGGTTGGATAATGTGTTGAGGAGAAAGGGATGGTCCAAAGTGTCAAAGGCAGCTGAGAGGTCGAGGAGGATTAGGATAGAGTAGGAGCCATTAGATTTGGAAAGAAGGAGGTCATTGGTGACCTTCGAGAGGACAGTTTGGGTGGAGTGTAGGGGACGGAAGCCAGATTGGAGGGGGTCAAAGAAGGAGTTGGAGTCGAGAAATTTGATGCAGCGAGTGTAGATGACCTGTTCTAGGAGTTTGGAAAGGAAGGGTAGGAGGGAGATAGGACGATAACTAAAAGGGGAAGTGGGGTCAAGAGAGGGTTTGTTTAGAATGGGGAAGACGTGGGCATATTTGAAGGATGAGGGGAAGAAGGCATTGGTGAGTGAGCTGTTGAAGATGGAAGTTAAGGAGGAGAGGAGGGAAGGGGTGAGAGCTGAGAGGTTAAGGAGGGAATGGGGTCCGAAGCACAGGTGGATGGGTTGGCACTTGAGAGAAAGTAGGAGATCTCCTCTGAAGATACTGCTGGGAAGAATGGGAAAGTAGAAGTGAAGGTTGGGCGGGGGCGGGGTGGAGAAGAGGGAGGGATTACTTCGGGGAGCTCAGACCTGTTGGAGTTAATTTTCCTAATGAAATAAGTGGCCAGATCGTTGGGGGTGAGGGATGGAGGAGGGGGAGGAACAGGGGATTTGAGGAGGGAGTTAAATGTCCGGAACAGCTGACGGGGGTGATGGGCATGGGTGTCAATAAGGGCTTGTGTTGGGCATGGGTATTATATTATACTCTCCCAAGAGCTTAGTACAGTGCTCTGCACACAGTAAGTGCTCAATAAATACGATTGAATGAATGAATTTCACGAGAAGCAATGTGGCTTAGGCGAATAAGTTTGGGCTTGGGAGTCAGAGGACGTGGGTTCTGTTCCCGACTCCGTCACTTGCCTGCTGTGTGACCTTGGGCAAGCCGCTTAACTTCTCTGTGCCTCAGTTACTTCATCTTTAAAATGGGGATTGAGCCTATGGGCCCCGTGAGGGCCAACCTGACGACCTTGTATCTACCTAGTGCTTAGAATAGTGATTGGCACACAGTAAGCGCTTAACAAATACAGTAATTAATTATTATTTTTATTTTTATTTCAGGGCATCTGCTGTCGACAGCACGCCTGCTTCCAAGGAGTTGACAATCTAAAGGAAGGTTCCTTGGGGCGGCTTCTGCCCCAAACGTTTTTTCAATCGCCGCCTTCACGTGCCGATTTCTCAGGCTGAGGGGGTTTAGGTTGGGTGACACCACAGAATAGAACATAGACGGCGTCAGTTCCAGCGCTGAGGGGGAGTCGGATATCAGCTTCAAGTAAGCAGAGGAGCCGGAAGTGATGAAAAGGGTGACAATGGCGAGGTGGGGCAGGAAGGTGGAGGAGGCTTTGTCCCGGCCCTCGGCGGTCGGCACCCCCAGCACGGCCCAAAAGATGTGGAAGTCCTCTAAAGGACAAAATTTCTGTTTCCTTTTTCATCCATCCATCCATCTGTCCTACCATCCATCCGTCCAACTGTCTGTCTGTTAATCCATCTGTCTGTCCATCTATTAATTCATCCATCCATCCATCCATCCATCCAGCCATCCATCCATCCACCCAACCTTCTATCCATAGTAATAATAATAGTGGCATTTGTCAAGCGCTTACTATGTGTCAGACACTGTACTAAATGCTGGGGAAGATACAAGCTAATCAGGGTTTACACAGTCCCACGTGGGGCTCACAGTCTCAAACCCCATTTTACAGATGAGGTTACTGAGGCACAGAGAAGTGAAATGCCTTGCCTAAGGTTACACAGCACACAATCAACCCATACAGCCAGCCATCTATCAATCCATCTACCCACCCACCCTTCCACCATGCATCCATCCAACAACCCCGCCATGTATTCATCTATCAGTGATATTTGTTAAATGCATCCTGGATGTAAAGTACTGTAGTGAACAGTTTAGGGGCATCAAAATAAATTATACACCATCCCTGCTTTCCAAGAGCATAAAATTTAACAGGGGAGATAGACATAGAATCAATTAATGAGAGGACGAAGAAGAGAATGGAAAGAATGGTAAATACATGACTATTTGCTCAAAGAGTACGTTTTATAAAAGCCACTATGTACAAAACTATAATGGTGGGTGTGAGTGCTAAAATGGAAAATTGATCTAAGATGCTGATTGGTAGTTGGGTGAAGATGACTTAGAGAGAAGAAAAATGAATTGTGAGAGGTATCGTGGAAGTGGTGACGTGACAGAGGGCATTAAGGATGGGGAAAGCTGTGCTCTGATTGACTGGAAGTGGTTAGGAGGAAATGTGGACTGGCAGATTATTTCTCCATTTTCCATTTTCCATCACTGAGATATTTTGAAAGTGGCCATTCAGAGGAGAAAATGCAGTGACCGCCTCACCCCATTTTGGTACAGTGTCTCAGCTCTGAGGTAGAAGCGGACGAGCCCTAGGCTACAACCTATTTCTTCTGAAACCAGGAATTTTATCGTCGTGTATACCCATTCAGTATCAGTATCAGTGATTCCCTCCCATCACCCCGTTCTCAGAACCCAGAACCCCCCCAAACCGATAATAATAATAACAATGATAACAATTGCATATGTTAAGTGCTTTCTATGCGTCAAGCACTGTTCTAAGCGCTAGGTTAGGTACAACATGATCAGGTTGTCCCACCTCGGATTCACAGTCTTAATCTCCATTTTCCAGATGAGGTAACTGAGGCACATAGAAATTAAATGGCTTGCCGAAGGTCACACAGTAGACAAGTGATGGAGCCGGGATTAGAACCCATGACTTCTGACTCCCAAGCCCAGGGTCTTGCCATTAAGCTACGCCGCTTCTCATGATGCTTCTCTGGGTTAATCCCCCAAGCCATCCCGGGGGAGGGTTTTAAGATGGATTGTGAGTCATTTCTTTTTCACTCTAGTTTTGCAATCAGAAGACGTTAGAACAGTGCTCTGCACAGAGTAAGCGCTTAATAAATGCCATTAAAAAAAGACGTCAGAAAATACAAATGATTAAATGACCGATTGATTGTTTGAGGTCATGAACAAGATAACTCAGAGAAGCAGCGTGGCCTAGTCAATACAGCATGGACCTGGGAGTCAGAATGACCTGGGTTTTAATCTTGCATCTGTACCTTTCTGCTGTTTGACCTTGGGCAAGTGTCTTCACTTCTCTGGTCTTCAGTTCCCTCATCTGTAAAATGGGGGTTGAAACTGTGAGCCCCAAGTGGGAAAGGGATTATGTCCAGCATGATGAGCTTGTATCGAATCCTAGGACTTAGTACAGTGCCTGGCACATAATAAGCGCTTAACTGGTAACATTGAAGAAAAAAAAGAAGCTGAAGCGCCCAACCGTTGACCCAGATGGTCACTAACTGCGGGAACCGTTAAGATACTGTTGCCATGGAACCCTACAGATAAGTGCCATCACCGGATCCTCATCTATGTGGGGATTCAAAGACCGTGGAGACGAGCCGCCGTGATCCGGTGCTCCGGGGATCCCCCTCTGAGCAGCGGTGGCTTTACATAAGGGGACAGTGGCCCTGCCTGGAAAGCACATGTCAGTGTTCGCGGGAGAGCAGAGAGAGGCTGATGGCTCCTCGCTGTCTCCACGGGGCCACTGCATCCAGGGGTCCGAGGAGAGAAGGGAAACAGCCCAGCCCAGAGAGGGTCAGGGGTCCCTTAGTCCCGCACTGGTCCAGTGAGAGTGACCGGGGTTGGGGATGAATAGGGAGAGACCATCACGCAAATCAATGTGAGTGGGAGTGTCACTCTGGGAAGACGTTCATGCCCAGGGCCCAGGGTGGAGTTGGTACCTGGGCTGCATACACAAGCAGAGAGAAAACTTTGCCCCTACTGTAGTCCCTTGGTCTCCTCCATTCACTGCCAAATCCCCGGTTACCATGGTTGCCGGGTTAAGGCATTATGGCATGGCGTCATCCCCTTGCGGTGGTGACTTCAACCATCCGCTCAACCCTCCGGGCTGGGACAAGAGGGAATTAATGAAACTGCACCAGCCAGATATTTCATCACCAATTTCTCCTCACAGGACGTCCCTCACCAAATCTTGGGCAGATGCAAGACAGAAGCAGTGTGTCCTAGCAGAAAGAGCATGGGCTGCGAGTCAGTGCAGTTGAGTCCTAATAACGGCTCCACCTCTTTTTCCTTTTTTAATGGTATTTGTTATGTGCTTACTATGTTTCACACATTGTTCTAAGCACTGGGCAAGTTAATCAGGTTGGACACAATCCCTGTACCTCAAGGGGCTCACAGTCTGAGCAGGAGGGAGAATAGAAGAACTGAGGCACAGAGAAGATAAGTACCTTACACAAGGTCACACAGCAAGCAATTGTCAGAGATGGAATTAGAGCCCAGGCCCGTGCTCTTTCCACTGGGCCAGACTGCTTCTCTTCTGAAGGATTTGGGGCAAGTCACTTCTCTTCTCCGTGCCTCAGTTCCCTCATTTGTTACATGGGGACTGACACTGTGAGCCCTGTGTGGGGCGGGGACTGGGACCAACCTAATTTTCTTGTATTCACCCCATAGCTTAGTACAGTGCCTGGTACATAATGAGAGCTTAAGACATACGGCAAAAAGAGCATGATCCCTGCCCTCAAAGACTTCCCAATCTAATAGTCTAGATAGGCAAAATGTCACTTACAACTGGGAGGACAAAAGAATGGAACAATGGATATGTGGATGAGAAGCAGCCTCGTTTACTGGAAAGAGCATGGGGGTGGGAGTCAGAGGCCGTAGGTTCAAATCCCAGCTCCACCACTTGTCAGCTGTGTGACTTCAGGCATGTCACTTCACATCTCTGGGCCTCGGTTACCTCATCTGTAAAGTGGGGATTAAGATTGTGAGCTACAGGTGGGACAACCTGATTACCTTCTATCTCCCCCAGCGCTTAGAACAGTGCTTGGGACATAGCACTTAACACATACTATCATTATTATCATTATTATTCTTAGTGCTTGACAGTCATATTTTTAGTGCTTAATGTGTGCAGAGCGCTATTCTAAGTGCTGAGGAGAGTACCCTATAAAAGAGTTTGTTGACATGTACCCTGCCCACAAGACGCTCACTATCTAGGGGTGAAGCAGGCATCGATCAGTCAACCAATCGGAGACATTTATTGAGCACTTACCGTGTGCAGAGCACTGTACTAAATACTTAGAGGAATACAATATATGAGTTGGTAGAAATGTTTTCTCAAGGATCTTACAGTCTAGATTATTGAGCCTAAATAAAATAGCAATAAGTAGCCTAAGTAGCAATATCCTGAGAGTCTGCAGATGCATTAAGTTTGGAGATGGTTACTGACAGATGGTGGAAAGAAGTGAATTAGCTAAATTCTCCTTGAGAAGGTGGAATTCCAGAGGGTTTTTGAGGCTGGCATATCTTGGGCTGGGGAATTGAAAAGGGTGGATTTCCAGACCAAAGAGAGGGATGGGAGCCAGAGGTGTTAGGAGGAAGCATCGAAAGCGAGTCACGGTAAGAAAGGTTCTTTTTTTGGAGGGTTGGATGAAAAAAGCGGGTAATGAGGAGTAGAATTAGAACAGGTGGATGGCACTGAATCCCGTGATAAGACGTTCACTGAAATCAATCCAACTACAATCCATTATTCCTCTAGACTGTAAACTCGTTGTGGGCTGGAGCTGCATCTGTTTATTATTCTGTTGTACTCTCCCCAGCATTAAGTACAGTGTTCTGCACAAAGTAAGAAC
The DNA here is from genome assembly GCF_015852505.1 of Tachyglossus aculeatus. Taxonomy (NCBI): domain Eukaryota; kingdom Metazoa; phylum Chordata; class Mammalia; order Monotremata; family Tachyglossidae; genus Tachyglossus; species Tachyglossus aculeatus. The sequence goes on from NW_024044837.1 coordinate 4,245,624, forward strand.
TCAATAAAAATTACTGAGCGAATTCAGTTTCCACTTAACAGGAGCTGCTGCAATCAGGTTCCCTATGCTAGAAGCTGTGTATGTTTGTGTATGCATCTGTGCGCATGCAAAGTACTGGGTAATGGAAGTGGGGAACAAGTTCAGGGAGTGGAGAGGGTTGAAGACGAAGATAGAAAAAGATCTCCCTTAAGACAGTAAACTCGATGTGGGCAGAGAATGTGTCTACCAACTCTGTAGGGGTGGCGGAGGACAGACCATCTCAGGAATCCCTTTTAAATCGACCAAAATATTGTGAAAATCTGGATCTTTCCTTATCCCTGCAGGATAATGCACTCAAAGATTATTTTAAATCCAGTAACTGCCTCCTTTCCATAGAGAATCACTAGCAAATGTCCTGTCAGTTTCTTCACTCATCCCATCAATGGACTCTACCTTTGGTTTTTCCCACATCCACAGCAGAAAGTCAATGCTGCCTCCCCAAAATGCCCATTGTCTCCACGGTGATGGGTTTCCTCCTGCTGGGTTTCTCGGAGATCCGGGAGCTGCAACTGGTCCATGCCGCACTGTTCCTCCTGTTCTACCTGGCGACCCTGACGGGGAATCTCCTCATTGTCCCCATCACCGACCTCGATCGGGGCCTCCACACTCTCATGTACTTCTTCCTCAGGAACCTGTCTGTCCTCGACCTCTGCTACATCTCCGTCACCGCCCCCAAATCCACCCACAACTTCCTGACCGACCATAGAGAAATCTCCTTCCTAAGCTGTGCAGTATAGGTCTGTCTGGTGATTTTCTTTGAAGGTTCAGAATATTTTGCCCTCACGGTGATGTCCTTTGACCGCTACACCGCCATCTGCCTCCCCCTGCGCTACCAGGTCATCATGAACAGAATGGCCTGTGGGAAGATGGAGGCCACCTCATGGGACAGTGGGGGCCTGTTTGGAGTCTTGTTTTCAGCTCCGACCTTCTCCCTGTCCTTCTGCGTGTCCAACGTCATCCACCAGTTTTTGTGTGACGTCCCCTTTCTGCTGAATATCACCTGCTCCGACGACCATGTCGTCGTCGATGTGAGCGTCACTGCCGAGCTAGTGTTAGGCTTCGTCTGCTTCATTCAGATCATAATCTCATATCATCCAGGCCGTGCTGAGAATGCCTGCCTCCGAGCGACGGGCCAAAGCTTTATATAACTGCTTGTCTCACCTCGTTGTCATCACTCTCTTTGTTATGACTTCTTTATTTGCTTACTTGAAGCCACCCTTAGATTCCCCCTCAGTACTGGACCTGCTGGTGTACGTGTTCTATACGGTAGTGCCCTCTGCCCTAAACCTCCCCATCTAACCCTGAGGAAATGGGACATGAAGGTCACCATGGGCAGGATCCTAAAAGGGTCACTCACCCACCCTCTACTCTGGGACAAAATGTCTCTTTCCTTGTGCAAATAATCTCAAACCGCCACTTGACCAGGGAATTGCCCTTGGACCTAGCCGGATATTCAACTGTCCTACAGGGGCTCACAGAAAACGCTGGACGTTGATGAATTGTCAAAGTCTGGGAGGGAGGCAGCCAAGACTGAAGTAGGATTGACTATCCAGTTTTGGTGAGGCATCATGGCCTAAAGGAAGTGGAGTCCCTTTAGACTCTAAACTCACTGTAGGCAGGGAATGTGTTTAACAACCCTGTTAAACTGAACTCTCCCAGGTAAATCCTGTTTTGGGGCCATACTAATCCCTGCTCTGCCACCTGTCTTTTGTGAGACCATGGGAGAACCACTTTACTTCTCCAAACATCAGTTACCTCATCTGTAAAATGGGGATTAAGACTGTGAACCCCACTTAGGACAACCCGATTACCTTGTATCTACCCCAGTGTTTAGTACAGTGCTTGGCACATAGCAAGTGCTTAACAAGTACCATAATTGTTTTTAATTCAATCATAGCCTTAAAGAATCGCTCAAGACTGTAAGCTCATTGTGGGAAAGGAATGTGTCTACCAACTCTGGAATATTGAACTTTTCCAAGTGCTTATTACAGTGCTGGGCCCAGAGTAAGTGCTCAATAAAAGTAATTGATTGATTGATTGAGACGACTTCTGATGCCAGCTCTGCTATTGGTTTGCTTTGTGACCTAGGGGCAGTGACTCAACATTCCTAGGATCTCTCTTCATCTTATACCCTGAGCCCCTGTGGGACAGGAATTGTGTCCGAACTGATTCTTTTGTTTCTGCTCCAGCAATTGGAACAATTTAGCCACACAACCTTTTAGTAAACACAATAATGATATCATTATTAGTAATAACTATGAAAATATAATGATAAGCCCCTTAGCATGACTCTGGGGGGGGTGGGAATGAAAGTTGGAAAATGGGAGGTGGTATGGGAGAAGGGAAGAAAGGATGACTGCAGCTGCATCTGTCTTGTCAAAGCCATCTTCTCTCTTCAATCCATCATTCCTTCCTTCCATCCATCCATCCTTCCAACCATTCATCTATCCGTCAATCCATCCATCCATCCAGCCATCCATCCAGAGCCCGGACCTGGGAGTCAGAGGTGGCAGGTTCTAATCCCTGTTATGCTACTTGTCTTCCCTGTGACTTGGGCAAGTCACTTCACTTCTCTGAGCCTCTGTGACTTCATCTGTAAAATGGGGATTGAGGCTGTGATCCCAGCGTGGTGCAGGGGCTGCATCCAATCTTGTAACTACTCCAGCACTTATAGGGGTGCTTGACACATAGTAAGCGCTTAAAAAAGATCATAATTATTAACATTATTATTTTCGATGGTATTTAGTGACCACATCCTGGGTGCAAAGCACTGTGATAAGCTCTCAGGAGAGTTGAAAAGAGATATAATTGCATTCTTCCTGCTCTCCAGGAGATTGTGGTCTAATGGGGGAGAGAGATACACAGAATAAATTACCTAGAGGAGGAGGAAGAAGAGAAGGGAAAGATGAGAAATTGGATGAATGCTTGATTTAAGTGTACAGTTTCTTTAGTCAGTATGAACAGAGCTTCAGTGGATTTGCAATCAGGACAAGTCAGAAGAAGCAGCTTTTCCTAGCGGGTAGAGCAAGGGCCTGAGATGGACATCGATTCTGATTTCGGTTCCACCACATGTCTGCTGTGTGATCTTAGGCAAGTTTGCTTAAGCTCTCTGTGCTTCAGTTCCGTCATCTCTGAAATGGGAATTGAGATGTGAACCCCACGGGGAACATGGAATCTGTCCAAGCTGATTAGCTTGTACAAACTCCGGCACTTAGAATAGTGCCTGACTTACAGTAAGCGCTTCACAAAGACCACAAGAAAAAGTTAAAATTGGTTGATTGACTGACAGATTGAGTGTCTCAGATTGTGAATTAGACAAAGGTGAAGCCCTTCACAGTGGCTAAAGACTGTCGTTGAAAACAGGAAGCGTTGGGACGCTGGGATGCAGATGTCACTTTTTCCACAGGAATCCCGAGGGCCGGCACCATGGTTGATGCTGCAGCGACCGGGACCCTCTGCAGGGCCCCCAGCCACCCTCTAGCGATCCCTTCAGAGCAGCTCCTGAGCAGCTTTATCTACAGGGACAGAGGCCGTCTGGAGATCGTCTCGAGGTCTGATGGAGAGCAGAGAGGGACCTGGCTGACTGAACCCAAGAGTCTGAGGTGAAAGAGGTGACAAGCCCAGCTCTGCAGAGGTCAGAGACTCCCAGCGTCACGCTGTCCTGGGGAGAGTGAACGAGGTAAGTGGGTTGGAGAGGCAGGGGGACCAAGATGAGGATGGAAGAGATGGAGCCAATCTGGGGCCTAAATTGGGGTTCAGACCAGAACTGCGGCTCCCAGTGGGGTAGGGGTGCTATCAGGAGGGGAGGTGCTTTTCAGTTCAGTAACCCTCAACCATCTCACATGTCTCCTTCTTCCTCCTCAAACCACGCTACCATGCCAACTACCCACCAGGCTACGGTGCTCCAGCACTGTGTAAGTCAATTTGGCCTTCCCTGGGTCCCAGAATCCCTTGCAGAGGCTATATGACGGGAAGGGCTCAGAGAGTGTGAGCAGCTTTGGACCACCACTGGCACTATCAGCAATTCCTCCGTCTAAGTGTTTTTCCCCAAATGTTGGGAGAAAACGAATAGCGGGAAAGGTTGGAATCCCTGCCCATACGGGCTTTCCAGCTTGCTGGGCTACATTGACACAGAATAATTTACTATCAATCAATTAGTCGTGAATCATATTTTCAATCAATCAATCAATCAGTCTTATTTATTGAGCGCTTACTGTGTGCAGAACACTGTACTAAGCACTTGGGAAGTACAAGTTGGCAACATATAGAGACGGTCCCTACCCAACAGTGGGCTCACAGTCTAGAAGGGGGAGACAGAGAACAAAACAAAACATATTAACAAAATGAAAGAAATAGAATAGATATGTACAAGTAAAATAAATGAATAAATAGAGTAATAAATACGTACAAACATAGATACATATATACAGGTGCTGTGGGGACGGGAAGGAGGTAAGGTGGGGGGGTAGGGGGAGGGAGAGGAAGGAGGGGGCTCAGTCTGGGAAGGCCCCCTGGAGGCGGTGAGCTCTCAGTAGGGCCTTGAAGGGAGGAAGAGAGCTAGCTTGGTGGATGTTGGGAGGGAGGGCATTCCAGGCCAGGGGGATGACGTGGGCCGGGGGTCGACGGCGGGACAGGCGAGAACGAGGCACGGTGAGGAGATTAGCGGCAGAGGAGCGGAGGGTGTGGGCTGGGCTGTAGAAGGAGAAACGGGAGGTGAGGTAGGAGAGGGCGAGGTGATGGAGATCCTTGAAGCCGAGGGTGAGGAGTTTCTGGCTGATGCGCAGGTTGATTGGTAGCCACTGGAGATTTTTGAGGAGGGGAGTAACATGCCCAGAGCGTTTCTGGACAAAGACAATCCGGGCAGCAGCGTGAAGTATGGATTGAAGTGGGGAGAGACAAGAGGATGGGAGATCGGAGAGTAGGCTGATACAGTAGTCCAGACGGGATAGGATGAGAGCTTGAACGAGAAGGGTAGTGGTTTGGATGGAGAGGAAAGGGCGGATCTTGGCAACGTTGCATAGCTGAGACCGTCAGGTTTTGGTGACGGCTTGGATGTGAGGGGTGAACGAGAGAATGGAGTCGAGGATGACACCGATGTTGCGGGCTTGTGAGACGGGAAGGATGGTAGTGCCGTCAACAGTGATCGGAAACTCATGGAGAGTTAAGGCAGGAAAGGGTAAACTTGAAGTGAACGAGGTTGGCATGGTGTTTAGCCCTTCGCCAGCAGCGTTTGGCAGCTCGTGCATAAGAGCGGAGGTGGACAGTAGCAGTGATCCCGGGCTGTGGGTTAGTGGTACGAGAGCGGCGAAGGGAAAGGGGAGCGAGTGAGTCTAGCTGAGTAGAAAGGGTAGAGCTGAGAGCAGTAATCTTATCATCAAGATTGGGTAGAGAGGAGAGGGAGGCGAGGTGGGGAGTGAGGCACTCATAAAGATGGATGGGGTGAAGAGAACCGAGCTCTCTGTGAGTGAGTAATATGGATTTACAGGGGAAAGGAATGTGAGTGATGTGGCAGGTGAAAAGATTATGATCAGAGAGAGGGATTTCAGAGTTGGTGATTTCACAGTATTTTCGAGAGCTTCCTGTGTGCACTAAACACTTGGAGAGTAATAATAATAGTAGTACTTGTTAAACTCTTACTATGTCCCAAGCACTGTCCTAAGCACTGGGGTAGATACAAGTTAAGCACAGTCCTTGTTCCACATGGGGCTCACAGCCTTAACCCTCATTTTACAGATGAGGAAACTGAGGCCCAGAGAAGTCAAGCGACTTGCCCAAGGTCCCACATCAGCAAAGAGACAGAGGCATGATGAGAACCAATGTCCTCTGACTCCCACTAAGCTATGCTTGGGAGAGTACAATAGAACAGAGCTGGTAGATGTATATGCTGCACTCAAGGAGCTCACAGCGAGGAAGAGAACTCCTGGGCCCATGCCTTTTGCACTAAATTAGGCTAGAAATGAGTTGATTCATGCTTGAGTTAGGTGAAGTCGGTGTAGAATGCTGGGAAATGAATTGGGGAAGCTGGTTGGAGGAGGGGGGATTTATTTTAGCAGTGCTCAGAATTCGGGAAGAACTGTGTTCTCTCTGATTTTGAGTGGATAAGAGAGGGAGTTCCAGGCTAGGCTGGAAGCAGGAGAGTAGATCGTGAGTAACAACTAGAAAGTTGCTTTTAGAGCTGAGAAGACGAGTTGAACGATGGAGAGAAGGTGAAGTGCAGTCATAGGGAAGAAAGCCTTCAAGCTGCTGAGGGGGGACCCCAGAGGACGGGATCATGGCAGTCCGTCCCCAGCCTTTGAGTCCCCACAGAGATGAGGATCCGGTAATGGCACTTATCTGCAGGGTTCCCGTGGCAACAGCATCTTAACGGTTCCCTCTGGTAGTGACCATCTGGATCAACGGGTAGGCGCTTCAGCTTCTTTATTTTTTTTCTTCAATGGAACATGTTAAGCGCCTACTATGTGCCAGGCACTGAACTAAATGCTGGGATTCGATACAAGCTCAACAGGTTAGACATAGTCCCGGTCCCACATGGGGCTCACATTCTCAATCCCCATTTTACAGATGAGGGAACCGAAACCCAGAGAAGTGCAGAGATTTGCCCTGTCGACTAGGCCACGCTGTTTCTTTGAGTTTCATCGTGTTCACGACCTCAAACAATCAATCGGCCATTTAATCAGTTGTATTTTCTGACGTCTTCTGACTGGAAATCTAGAAAGAACTAGAAATGACGCTAAATCTATCCTAAAACCCTCCCCCGGACTGCCTTAGGGGATTAACTCAGAGATACAGCACGAGAAACAGCATAGCTCAGTGGCAAGAGTCCGGGCTTGGGAGTCACAAGACCTGGGTTCTAATCCCTCTCTGCCACTTGTCTGGTGTGTGCCCTTGGGCAAGCCACCTAACTTCTCTGGGCCTCAGTTACCTCATCTAGAAAATGCGTAATAAGATTGTGAACCCCAGGTAGGACAACTTAATTACGTTGTATCTACCCCAGCGCTTAGAACAGTGCTTGACCCATAGTGAGCACTTAACAAATGCAATTATTATTATTGTTGTTATTACTATCAGTTTGGGAGGGGCTGAGAGGCTCTGAGAACGGGGTGATGGGAAGGAATCACTGCTACTGGGTGGCTGTACACGACGGGAAAATCCCTGCTTTCAGAAGGAATAGGTTGTAGCCTAGGGTCCATCCTCTTCTATCTCAGAGCTGAGCAACTGTACCAAACTGGAGTGAGGAGCTCACTGCATTCTCTCCTCTGAATGGCCCTGTAGCCTTTCAAAATATCTTAGTGATGTTTAAATAAACATTAAAGAGACAAAAATAAACAGATAGAGAAATTACCTGTCAGCCCACATTTCTTCCTTCCCTCTTCCAGAGAACAGCTTTCCCAATCTACAAAGCCCCTACGTCATCCCACAACTTCCACGCCTACTGTGTGCAGAGCACTGTTCTAAGCTCTTGGAAAGTACAATTTAGCAACAAATAGAAATAAACCCTGCCCACAACGGGCTCACAGTCTGGGAAGGGGAGACAGGAATCAAAATATGTAAACAGGCACTCAGATGTTGGGGACAGTTTCTATGATTGTGTCCCTTCTCCCTTGTCACCCTCAGATTTTCTGATTTTCAAAACCACCAAGAGTGATCTTAAAATTCAAAGAATTATTATTATCAGTAGTACTGTCAACATTATCATTATTGAATTTATTAAGAATTGACTTGCAAAAGACTGCCAAGGCCTGGAGTAGAAACAAACTAATCAGATCGGATACGTTTCCTGACCCACAGGGGCTCAGATTTGAAGAGAAAGAGAGAGCCCATATTGAATCCCGATTTTACAGAGACCTAAAGAGGTTACATGGCTGGACCAAGGTCATACAGCGGGCAGGTAGCAGAACCGTGCAGACCTTTCAAATCTCATGACTCCCAGCCACATGCTTATTCCACTAAGCCATGATGTCGCCCAAACAATCAACTGTCAGCCTTTCATTCATTCATTCAACAAATTTTTTGAGTGTTTACTGTATGCAGAGCACTATACTAAGCACTTGGAAAGTACCATTCAGAATAGAGACAATCCCTGCACACACTGGGCTTACAGTCATACACGTCTTATCAACCTTTGTCCCAGACATTGACAAAGCCTCAAACTCTGGACTTTCTCTTTGGACAGCTCTTTATATTGATACCTCCACGGTCAGAACCCTGATAAATAGTGACATAATCAGCAAAAGGAAACAGACATTTTGTCCCTTAGAGGAGGGCGGCCTTCAGTCCCGGATCCTCAGGCTGTAGATGAGTGGGTTCAGAGTGGAGGCACCACGGTATAGAACACGGACACCAGCAGGTAGAGGGGGAGTCTGACACGGGCCTGAGGTAGGAGATGACTGCCACAGAGAGGAAGGCAGTAAAGACGGTGATGTGGGGCTGGCAGGTGGAGAAGGATTTGGCTCTGCTCACGGAGGCCGGCATCCTCAGAACGGCCTGGAATATGCGCACACAGGAGACAATGATGGAGATGAAGCAAACGACACCAAAAGCTACCCCACCGATGATGTTCACATCAATGGCGACGTGGTTCTCAAAGCAGGAGATCTTCAGTAAGGGGCAGAGGACGTCGCAGAAGAACTGCTGGACGATGGTGGACCCACAGAATCTCGTGGAGAAAGTTGAAGCTGAATACAGGGCGCCATACAGCACCCCGCTGAGCCCGGAGGCGGCCAACATCTTTCCACAGGCCGTGTTGTTCATGATGAGTTCGTAGCTCAGGGGGTGGCAGATGGCGGTGTAGTGATCATAGGATATCACCGTGAGGACGAACAGCTCTGAAGCAGCAAACAGCCACCAAAAAGTCCTGGGACACACAGCCCTGGTGGGAGATGGTTCTACGATCAGTAAGTGAGATGATAACAGGTTTGGGGTCAGTGACGGAGATGTGGCAGCGGGCGAGAACGGACAGGTTCCTGATGGGGGTACATGGGGGTGTGGAGGAGCCGGTCAAGAGTGGTGACGGCGACGATGATATTACCCGTTAGGGCCGCCAGGTAGGAACAGCGTGCCGTTGACCAGCTGCAGCTCCCGGACCTCCGAGAAACCCAGCAGCAGGACTTCCCTCACAGTGGAGACGTTAGGTACTTCTGGGAGGCAGCATCGACTTTCTGTATGCGATTAGCAGATGTTGGAATCAATTGATGAGATGACTGAAGGAATTGACAGAACACTTGCTAGTGGTTCTCTATGGAGAGGAGATAGTTTTTGAATTCAAAAAATGACATTTGAGTTCACCGTGGAGACATTGAATATTTCTGGGAAATGATGTCGACTCCCTACACAGGAAGAGGGAAGGAAGACTTCAATTTAGAGACATTGATATTGGGGGTGAAGGAATAAGAATAAGTCAATCAATTCTATTTATTGAGTACCTAAGGAGGACACAGTAGTAGTACAAGTGATCACTGCACCCAAGGAGCGTACATTCTATTGGAAACACCAAGCTTTGACCTGTGTAGAAGCAGGGTGCTATTGGGAAGATCTCAGGCCTGGGAGTCAGAAGACCTGGCTTCTAATTCAAACTCTACCACTTGTTGGCTGCATAGTCAGGGGAAAGTGACTTAATTTTTCTACACCTCAGTTTTCTCAATAGTAAAATGAGGGTTCGTTACCAGTTTTCCCTCGTACGTATTCTGTGAATCCTTCGTGGGACACGGACTGTGTTCTACCAGATTGTCCTGAATCTCCCCCAGCACTTAATACTGTGCTTGAAACGTATTAAGCATTTAATAAATATCAAAAGTATTGTTTTTGGTTGAGGAGACTGAAACTGAAACGAATAGCTGATAGAAGTCAGAGAACATAAAGATATTAATATGACTGTTGTGAAATTTTTTCGTTGGTTTTAGAGTCAAACAAGAAGTGCCTTTATACATACATTCATCCATTTAGTGGAGAGAGAATGGGACCGGTAGACAAAAGGACCTGAATTCTACTCCTGTCTCCGCTCCTTGTCCACTGTATGACCTAGGGCCAGTAATTCACCTTCTCTGTGCCTCGGTTACCTCATCTGCAAATTGGGGATTATAACTGAAAACACCATGTAGGGCATAGACTGTGTCCAACCTGATTAGCTTGTATCTATCCCAGTGCTTAGTACAGTACCTAGCAAATAATAAGCACATAACTCGACTCCGCTCTCTCGTTCACCCCTCACATCCAAGCCATCACCAAAACCTGCCGGTCTCAGCCCCGCAACATTGCCAAGATCCGCCCTATCCTCTCCATCCAAACCGCTACCCTGCTCGTTCAAGCTCTCATCCTATCCCTTCTGGACTACTGTATCAGCCTCCTCTCCGATCTCCCATCCTCTTGTCTCTCCCCACTTCAATCCATACTTCACGCCGCTGACCGGATTATTTTTGTCCAGAAACGCTCTGGGCATGTTACTCCCCTCCTCAAAAATCTCCGGTGGCTACCAGTCAACTTGCGCATCAGGTAGAAACTCCTCACCCTCGGCTTCAAGGCTCTCCATCACCTCGCCCCCTCCTACCTCACTTCCCTTCTCTCCTCTACAGCCCAGCCCGCACCCTCCGCTCCTCTGCCGCTAATCTCCTCACTGTGCCTCGTTCTCGCCTGTCCCGCCGTCGACCCACGGCCCACATCATCCCCCTGGCCTGGAATGCCCTCCCTCCCAATATCCGCCAAGAAAGCTCTCTTCCTCCCTTCAAGGCCCTACTGAGAGCTCACCTCCTCCAAGAGGCCTTCCCAGACTGAGCCTCCTCCTTCCTCTCCCCCTCGTCCCCCTCTCCACCCCACGCCTTACCTCCTTCCCGTCCCCACAGCACCTGTATATATGTATCTATGTTTGTACGTATTTATTACTCTATTTATTCATTTATTTTACTTGTACATATCTTTTCTATTTATTTTATTTTGTTAATATGTTTTGTTTTGTTCTCTGTCCCCCCTTCTAGACTGTGAGCCCATTGTTGGGTTGGGACTGTCTCTATTTGTTGCCAACTTGTACTTCCCAAGTGCTTAATACAGTTCTCTACACACAGTAAGCGCTCAATAAATACGATTGATTGACTGATTGATAACGATATCATAAAACAAATAACAAAAATAAAATCCACATATATATCAAACTGATTCCACTTGCTCAATATCTGTATTCACACGTGGACTCACACAAACACAATAATACGTCATCATTCATTATAGTTCTTTCCTAAAGCATCGCTCAGCCTACAACTTCTCTTCTCCTCAACCTTCCCTCAGGACAAGTTGTATCTTTTCACAAGCAACAAAAACTCACAATCGGCTTTAAGTTTTACTGCCCTATGACTGCACTTCACCTCCTGTCCATCGTTCAACTTGTCTTCTCAGCTCTCAAAGTAACTTTCTAGTTGTTACTCCCTCTCATCCACTCAAAATCAGAAACGTCACAGTTCTTCCCGAATTCTGAGCACTGCTAAAGTCACCACCCCCCACCCCGCCCCTGTTGTCCCACGTGGGGCTCACAGTCTTCATCCCCATTTTGCAAATGAGGCAACTGAGGCCCAGAAAAGTTAAGAAACTTGTCCAAGGGCACACAGCAGATTAAACCCCAAGTCCTCTGACTCCCAGGCCCGTGCTTTTAGCATGGCCTAGTGGATAGAACCCGGACCTGGGACTCAGAAGGACCTTAGTTCTAATCCTAGCTGCTACTTGGTGTTTGTCCTTTACAGACAACCGCTGGAGGGTCCGTCACCTCCACGACCCCGGATGTTCCCCCGAGGAGATGCCCGAGGTCAGAGCGCCAATAAGGTGGTGGCCCTAGTCGCTCTCTGTGGCCTCTTTTATGTGCAACCGTCCATCATGCTGAGTGTTATATTCAAAATGAAAGAAAAATCTCCTCTGTTGGTGAACTGCCAAATGGTGTTAGGGTTCACTTTTCCAGTCGTCTGCCCATTTTGGATTATTCAGAGAGACCGGAGGATAAAGGCAATCTGGAAAAAGGAATCACCTGGTTCCAACATAGATTTTCCATAGATTCCCAGGAAAGCTGCCTGGCCTCCACTCCAATGAAGTCCCGCTAGGATAAAGAGACCAGGTATTTTGATCCCAGCATCAGCAAGCCAAAAGAACATGCCCGTGCTCTGGGCATGTTACTCCCCTCCTCAAAAATCTCCAGTGGCTACCAATCAACCTACGCATCAGGCAAAAACTCCTCACCCTTGGCTTCAAGGCTCTCCATCACCTCGCCCCCTCCTATCTCACCTCCCTTCTCTCCTTCTACAGCCCAGCCCGCACCCTGCGCTCCTCTGTTGCTAATTACCTCACCGTGCCTCGTTATCGCCTGTGCCGCCGTCGACCCCCGGCCCACGTCATCCTCCTGGCCTGGAATGCCCTCCCTCCGCACATCCGCCCAGTTAGCTCTCTTCCTCCCTTCAAGGCCCTACTGAGAGCTCACCTCCTCCAGGAGGCCTTCCCAGACTGAGCCCCCTCCTTCCCCTCCTCCTCCTCCCGCTCCCCATCCCCCCGCCTTACGTCCTTCCCCTCCCCACAGCACCTTTATATATGTATATATATTTGTACGTATTCATTACTCTATTTTATTTGTACATATTTATTCTATTTATTTTATTTTGTTAATATGTTTTGTTTTGTTCTCTGTCTCCCCCTTCTAGACTGTGAGCCCACTGTTGGGTAGGGACCGTCTCTATATGTTGCCAACTTGTACTTTCCAAGCGCTCTGCACACAGTAAGTGCTCAATAAATACGATTGAATGAATGAATGAATGAATGAATGAAAAGAGGCTGTGCGGCCTAATGGATAGAGTATGGATAGGCATGGGTTCTAATCCCGGCTCCACCACTTGTCTACTATGTGACCTTGGGCAAGTGACTTTACTTCTCTGGGCCTCAGTTACCTCATCTGTAAAATGGGGATTAGACTGTGAGCCCCATGTGGGACAAGTACTTGTCTAACCCGATTTGCTTGTATCCACTACAGTGCTTAGTGCAGTGTCTGGCACAGAATAAACGATTATCTAATACCACAATTGTTATTGTTATTATTATTATTATTATTAAGGTAGGGGAGGGGGGCTTTTAACACTGTCCCAGACCGAGAAAATTAAGTACAGGGAAACATCATGGCCCAGGTGATAGTGTATGGACCTGGGAGGCAGATGACCAGGTTTCTAATTCCGCCTCCACCACTTGTCTGCCATGTGACCTTGGGGAAGTCATTTCACTTCTTGCTTCAACTAATTCATCTGCAAAATGGGGATTAAGACTGTAAATCCTATGCAGGACAAGGACTGTGTCCAACCTGACTAGCTTGTTTGTAGTTCAGTTCTTACAGCGGTCCCTGGAAAATAGTAAATACCTACCACGTACAATTATGGAAAAAAAAATCAGGGAAGATCCCGTGAATTTAATTGTTTCAGGAAGGAATTCTGAAGATGGGAAGCTCTGAGGTCTGGTGGATATGAAGGGAAAGGGAATTCCAAGCGGGGGAAAGGTGGGTAGGTAGCGGTCTGAGTAGGGGGAGTTGGGAACGAGGAACAGTGAGATGGTGAGCTTGGGAGGAATGGAGAATGTAGATAGGAATTCAGCAGAGGAAAATAATGCATATCAATTGATCGATCATATTTACTGAGTGCTTACTTTGTGCATACCTTGGTACTAAGCGTTTGGGAGAGTAGGATATAACAATATAACCGGGTTGATAGCCACATTCCCTGCTCATGATGAGCTTACAGACTAGAGGACAATGTCTAAAATGGATTGCTGCAGATTTCAGATGGTCCCAAGCCCTGGCATGGGATGAAGCTCCAAGCCTCAGAGCTTAACCAGAACACTATTATTAATCACAGGAAGGGAATGATGATTAGTCTGTTGAAGTCGTCATAGGAAGGCGTCCCAGAGTGGGAACCACCTGGTACTGGACAGTAATTTATATTCTGTGGGCTGGAACCACAGGGAGCCCACGATCCCAGCCTTCCGAGATTCCTGCAGAGTCAGCTGTCTCATCGGAGTCCCAGGCCCGTTCCCCCACGGGGAATTCCCCAGGAAATAACCAGGCAGTCGTTTGAGGGGATGGTGCAGCCAGCCAGAGAGCCTAGAGGGGGAGCGATGATCCTGACAGCATTCACCCCTTGGCCAGAACTTCCTGTCACCACCACCAGCGTCCATGGCCGACGAGATGGAGTGAGCCTTTCTCTCAGCAGAGGTCAGTGCTCCCTAGCCCAGGACAGGCCCAGTGACTCCGGAGAGGAGCAGGGGAAAGGTGAGGGAAATTTCAATAGGGAACTGGATGACCAGGGTCAGAGTCACAATTTCTCTAAATTAAAAGCAGTGTCGCTTAGTTGAAAGAGCATGGACCCGGGAGTCAAGAGGACCTGGGTTCTAATCCCAGGTCTGCCACTTACCTGGTGTGTGACATTGGGCAGGTCACTTCACTTCTGCGCTTAGAATAGTGCCAGCGCTTAGAACAATGCTTGGCTCATAGTAAGCGCTTAATAAATGCCATTATTATTACTTCTGTGGGCCCCGATCCGGTCCTCCAGTGATTCCCGTCAGATCGGTGGCTGCTTTATTTTTGGGGCGGGGTCCATCTGGAGAAACATCTCAGTGTCTGCGGGAGAGCGGAGAGAGACTGATGGCTCCTCGATGTCCCTCCTTGGCTGACCAAACCCAGGAGTCCGAGGGGAGACAGGGAACCAAGCCAGCCTGGCAGAGTTCGGCGATCCCCAGCCCCACGCTGCCCCGGTGAGTGCGCCCTGGGGTGGGTATGAAGGGGCGGAGAGAGGTGAGCAGCCCGTAGTGAGTCTGTGGTGAATCTCGCACTCGGTCCCCAAGTTGAAGCTCGAATCAGGGCTGCATTGCAGATGGTTTTAAAGGAGCAGAAACCAGGCTTCAGCACGGACGAGGCAGTGGCAGGTACTACAGCACAAGTCACTAGTACTGGAATCACGTTGTCCACTCAGGTTCTTAGTCGCATGGTCTTTGTACCTCGACCAGTACTCATCTGCTATTTGCTCTAGGACACCCCATCCATCGTCTGGCTGACATGCCTTCATCAGCCCTCCACTGGCTCTCCGTCATCCCTCTGTCGTCCCTTCATCAACACCCCATTATCCTTCCATCCCCTTAGACTGTCAGCTCGTTATTTGCAGGGAACGTGTCTACCAACTCTGTTGGATTGTTCCCTCTTTAGCTCTTTAGTCCAGTGCTCCGCACACAGTAAGCGCTCAGGAAATACCATCGATTAATCATTTCTGCCAGCCCTCTGCCAAGCCCGAGGCGACATATGCAATTGGGGTCCCACGACTGACCCTTCCCAGTTTAGCCAGACTTCACTTTGCTGTTCATTGTCCTCTTATAGAGACAGTTGCAATCGGATTCCCTGGACCTGCAGCTTGTGTGCGCGTGTGTGAGCGTGCTCAGGGCAGGGTAGGAGAATCGGGGAGCAAATCCCAGGCTATAAGGAAGGGGGACATCTGGGTAGGGAACAGTGGGGAATGTTCTCTCTCTCTCACTAGGGAACAGGTTGGGGGTCAGGGAAGAGCCGAATGAGTGACTAAATAGGTTAATGGGTCTATGCATCTACCTACCTCTTTGTATTGGACTCTCCTACAGTGCTCTGCACACAGTAAGTGCTCGATAAAGACAATTCACTCTGTGCAACTGTCCATCTGTGGGAGAACCCCGGTCTGTGTGTGAGTGAGAATACATGTGACGGTATTATGTGTTTGGATGCACTTATGTTTAGATGCAATTTGGGGCGTGAGAATGAATTTGTGTGCTTCAGTGTGCCTTGCAGGATTGGTATATCTTTGACGTTTGTGTCCACTGGGGGGATCGATAAACACCTTTATTACTATTACCAGTCAGTCAATCAGCTTAATACAGTGCTCTGCGCAAAGTAAGTGCTCAACAAATACGATTGAATGAATGAATGTTTATTGAGCTCAGAGCAGAGCTCTGTGTGCAAATCAATCAATCAATCGTATTTATTGAGCTTTTACTATGAGCAGAGCACTGTACTAACCTCTTGGGAGGTACAAGTTGGCAACATATAGAGACAGTCCCTACCCAACAGTGGGCTCACAGTCTAAAAGGGGGAGACAGAGAACAAAACCAAACATAATAACAAAATAAAATAAATAGAATAGATATGTACAAGTAAAATAAATAAATAAATAGAGTAATAAATATGTACAAACATATATACATATGTACAGGTGCTGTGGGGAAGGGACGGAGGTAAGGCGTGGGGTGCAGAGGGGGACGAGGGGGAGAAGAAGGAAGGGGCTCGGTCTGGGAAGGCCTCCTGGAGGTGGTGAGCTCTGGAGGAGTGTGTAAAGCACTGTACTAATGCTTGGAAGAGTACACTATAATAATATACTTTCATTCATTCATTCATTCAATCGTAATTATTGAGCGCTTACTGTGTGCAGAGCACTGTACTAAGCGCTTGGGAAGTACAAGTTGGCGACATATTTAGACGGTCCCTACCCAACAGCGGGCTCACAGTCTAGAAGGGGGAGACAAACACCAAAACAGAACATATTAACAAGATAAAATAAATAGAATAGTAAATATGTACAAGTAAAATAAATAGAGTAATAAATCTGTACAAACATATATACAGGTGCTGTGGGGAGGGGAAGGAGGTAGAACGGGTCGATGGGGAGCTGGGAGGAAGCAGGGGGCTCAGTCTGGGAAGGCCTCTTGGAGGAGGTGAGCTCTCAGTAGGGCTTTGAAGGGAGGAAGAGAGCTAGCTTGGCGGATGTGTGGAGGGAGGGCGTTCCAGGCCAGGGGGAGGACGGGGGGCGGGGGTCGACGGCGGGACAGGAGAAAACGAGGTACAGTGAGGAGGTTAGCGGCAGAGGAGTGGAGGGTGCGGGCTGGGCTGTAGAAGGAAAGAAGGGAGGTGAGGTAGGAGGGGGCGAGGTGATGGAGGGCCTTGAAGCTGAGAGTGAGGCGTTTTTGTCTGATGCGTAGGTTGATCGGTAGCCACTGGAGATTTTTTAGGAGGGGAGTAACATGCCCAGAGCGTTTCTGCACAGAGATGATCCGGGCAGCAGCGTGAAGTATAGATTGAAGTGGGGAGAGACAGGAGGATGGGAGATCGAAGTGGAGGCTGATGCAGTAATCCAGTCGGGATAGGATGAGAGATTGAACCAGCAGGGTAACGGTTTGGATGGAGAGGAAAGGGCGGATCTTGGCGATGTTGCGGAGGTGAGACCGGCAGGTTTTGGTGACGGATTGGATGTGAGGGGTGAACGAGAGAGCTGAGTCGAGGATGACACCAAGGTTGCGGGCTTGTGAGACGGGAAGGATGGTAGTGCCGTCAACAGTGATGGGAAAGTCAGGGAGAGGGCAGGCTTTGGGAGAGAAGATAAGGAGTTCGGTCTTGGACATACTGAGCTTTAAATTGCGGGCAGACATCCAGATGGAGATGTCTTGAAGGCAGGAGGAGACCCGAGCCTGAAGGAAGGGAGAGAGAGCAGGGGCACAGATGTAGATTTGGGTGTCAACAGCGTAGAGATGATAGTGGAAGCCGTGGGAACGAATGAGTTCACCAAGGGAGTGAGTGTAGAAAGAAAACAGAAGGGGACCAAGAACTGACTCTTGAGAAGCCCCTACAGTAAGGGGATGGGAGGGGGATGAGGAGCCCGCAAAAGGGACCGAGAATGAACGGCTGTAGAAGTAAGAGGAGAACCAGGAGAGGACAGAGTCTGTGAAGCCAAGGTTGGATAGCGTGTTGAGGAGAAGGGGGTGGTCCACAGTGTCGAAGGCAGCTGAGAGGTCGAGGAGGATTAGGATAGAGTGGGGGACGTTGGATATGGCAAGCAGGAGGTCATTGGTGACCTTTGAGAGGGCAGATTCGGTGGAATGTAGGGGACGGAAGCCAGATTGAAGAGGGTTGAAGAGAGAGTTGGCGTTGAGGAAATCGAGGGAGCGGGTGTAGACGACAGGCTCAAGGAGTTTGGAAAGGAATGGTAGGAGGGAGATAGGGCGATAACTAGAAGGGGAGGTGGGGTCAATAGAGGTTTTTTATTATGTGGGAGACGTCGGCATGTTTGAAGGCAGAGGGGAAAGAACCAGTGGAGAGTGAGCGGTTGAAAATGGAACTAAAGGAGGGGAGGAGGGAATGGGCGAGAGAGTTCGTAAGATGAGAGGGAATGGGGTCAGAAGCACCCGTGGCCGGTGTAGCACTTTGGAGGAGGGAGGAGATCTCATCTGAGGATACTGCCGGGAAAGATGGGAGAGTAGCGGAGAGGGTTGAGAGCCAGGGGGTTGGAGAAGGGGAAGGAGTGACTTTGGGAAGTTCAGACCTGATGGAGTTAATTTTACTAATGAAGTAGGAGGTCAGATCTTTAGGGGTGAGAGAAGGAGGAGGGGGAGCAACAGGGGGCCTGAGAAGGCAGTTAAATTTACGGAAGAGCTGACGGGGATGATGAGCTTGGGTGTCAATAAGGGAGGAGAAATAGTTTTGTCTGGCAGAGGAGAGGGCAGAGTTAAGGCAGAAAAGGATAAACGTGAAGTGAACGAGATTGGCTTGGTGTTTAAACTTTCGCCAGCAGCGTTCAGCAGCTCGAGCATAAGAGCGAAGGAGGCGGACAGTGGCTGTGATCCAGGGCTGTGGGTTAGTGGTACGAGAGCGGCGAAGGGAAAGGGGAGCGAGGGAGTCGAGCTGAGTAGAGAGGGTAGGGTTTAGAGCAGTAATCTGATCATCAAGATTGGGTAGAGAGGAAAGGGAGGCGAGGTAGGGTGTGAGGGGCTCAGAAAGGTGGATGTGGTCGAGAGAGCGGAGGTCTCTGTGAGGTAGTAATATAGATTTACAGGGGAGAGGAGTGTGAGTGACGAGGCAGGTGAGAAGCTTATGATCAGAGAGAGGGATTTCAGAGTTGGTGAGGGTGGAGATAGTGCAGCGGTAGGGGATGATGAGGTCGAGGGTGTGATCAAGTTGGTGAGTGGGCGAGGTGGGGTGGAGCAGGAGGTTGGCAGCGTCAAGGAGAAATAGAAGTTTGGCGGCAGAGGAGTCACCAGGTATATCCATGCGGATGTTGAAGTCTCCGAGCATCAGAGTAGGCATGGAAAAGGAGAGAAGGAAGGTGAGGAAGGGGTCAAATTCGTTAAAGAAGTTGGAGGTGGGGCCGGGGGGGGGCGGTAGATGACGGCTACAAATATCTGGAGGGCGTGGTAGAGACGAATAATATGGGCTTCAAAGGAAGGGAAGGAAAGGGAAGGGGGAGGAGGGGTAGTGCGAAAGCGACATTGGGGGGCGAGAAGGAAACCGGCACGTCCTCCTTTTCTGGTGAGTCTGGGGGAGTGGGAGAAAAAGAGGCCTCCACTGGAGAGAGCAGCAGAAGAGACCGTGTCGCCCGAAGACAGCCATGTTTCAGATAGGGCGAGAAGGAGTAGAGAGCTGGAAAGGAATAAGTCCAGGATGAAAGGAAGCTTACCTATAATGGAGCGGGGGTTCCAGAGGCCATACTTGGCAGCAGCTGTGGAGGGAGGGGAGGGAGGGGGAAGGGTTCAAGGGGTGGGGAGGGTTTGGATTGGGATGAGTTGGCGGGGGCCTTGGCGGGGAGAGTCAGAAGAGGGATGGCGATGAGAAAGGAGAACTGGGTTGGGGTGGGGGCTGGGAGGAGGGGAGGGAGGAGGCTGGGAGGGGGGAGTTGAGGGTTGGCGCTGGTACCGAGGGATCCTGGGTAGGCGGTGAGGGGGAGGGGTGGTGGGGGGGGGAAAAGGGAGGGAAAAAGCTGGGTTGGATAGGGGAAGGGGAAGGCGAGGAATGGGAATGGCAGTTGGGAGCAGGGGAATTGATAGTTCATGGTGAGGTCAGCAATGTAAATGACAGCACAGCGGGAGGTTTACAATTGAAATGCAGAAGCAATAACACAGTACCAATGATATAAGTAGGTGATGGTATCCCAGAGGGTAGTTAACAATTAACATGCTATGGCAATAATAAAATAGGCAGATGATGATATCACAGAGAGCAGATAGCAACTACTATGTGATGGCAAAAAATAAGCAGATGATGACATTGCAGACAGCAGTTAACAATTAACATGCGATGGAAGTAAAATAAGCAGGCGACGACATCAGCGAGAGAAGTTAGCAATTAACATTCGATGGGAATAATAAAAGAAGCAGACGATGACATCACAGAGAGCGGTTAACAATTAACATGCAGAAGCGACCATAAGATGGGCAGATGATGCTCAAAGCAGAAGGATGAATTGTCCATAGGTCAGTCAAATCAGGTCAAAGAGGTTAATGGCAAGCAGAGTCCGGGGCTCTTGCCAAACCTGTCTCGGAGGTGGAGGACGATGGAGTCGTATGGATGGCAGTTCTGTAGTATGGCGAAACTGGTAAGGGGGGTCAGGGATCGGAGATGTCTGGGGAGAGGAGTGAACAGCCAAATAGCAAGGGAGGGCTGACTAGGTGCGAATGAAGTTGTCATTAAAGTAACTTGATGATAACAAGGGCCTTTTTCCCGGGGGAGGGGGAAAATCAGTCAGGTCCGAAATGGGAAGGGAGGAGTGGGGGGCTCCTCAAAGATGGTCGTTTAAGAGGTGTGGGGGGGATGGGAGCAGGGGGACACAATGATCCACGGACAAGCAAGGGGATACAATGAGCTATGAACAAGCAGGGGGACACAATGTCCCATGGTCCCAGGTGGCTACTTGGACAGAGTGGAGGTGGCTTCGAGGGGTGAGTGTAGCGATGATGTGGGGTGGGGGCCCAGCCCAGGGGCCTCGGTGTGGTCGGGCGGGGATTCAGACGTCCGGGTGGGGGACGGCCAGGAGCCCGGACGCGGGGCATAAGCGCCCGATAGCGGGCTGCTCGGGGACGAATGGATGGGCGGACGGACAGACGGACGGGGGGAGAAAGGGAGGGAGAGTGGGGGAGTCCCGGCCCTTGCGGCGGGGTCCGGAGGGCAGGATCCTTCCGGGAGCAGCGGGACCACGCGTTGTGATGGCGGGCGGCTGGGCGGGCCTCTAGGGAACGTAGTCCCTGGCTTCTATGGCGGTACTCTGCTGAGAGGATCCTTCCGGGAAGAGCAAGTCCGTGCGGTGTAATGGTGATCGGGACTCTCGTGAACGGAGTCCTGGGCGCCTATGACGGCGTTCTGCGGAGAGGATCCTACCGGAAGTAGTAAGGCCACGCGGTGTGATGGCGGGCGGGCCTCTCGGGAACGGAATCCCGGGCTCCTATGGCGGCGCTCTCCGGAGACGATCCTACCAGGAGCAGCAGGGACACGTGGTGTGATGGCGGGCGGGCCTCTCGGGAACGGAATCCCCTGCTTCTATAGTCACACTCTCTTCCCACAACGAGCTTACAGTCTCTGTACATATCCGTAATTTATTTTACATTAACATCTTTATGCTCCTTTAAAGTGTAAGGTTGTTGTGGGGAGGGAACATGTCTACCAACTCAGTTACATTATATTCCCCCAAGTATTTAGTACAGTGCTCTGCATACAGTAAATGCTCAAAAATACGATTTCTTAAATTGCTTGCTTGATTGATATTACAAATTCTACAAGGGCGTTTGCTGCTATTACTGCACCTATTATTGTGACTGATTTCCCCTCTTATAACTTTGTCATCTTGTTGCCCCCACTTGGAGAATTATGGTGTCACTCCTCCTTTGGAATTCCGTCCTAGTTACGTAGAAGTCTTTTATCAAGTGTCTAGGTCATTTTGTAATTGATACCACTCTTCCAACATACCATGCGTTGCGCCTCCATAGACTCACTGGCAAAACTCCTGTTGATTTGTTTACCTCATCAAGATCTTTGTCCTGTGCAGGGAATCATCATCACCTACCAATGACCACCATCTCCACTGTGAGGGAATTCCTCCTGCTGTGATTCTCGTTGGTCCGGGAGTTGCAGCTGGTCAAGGCGGCGCTGTTCCTCCTGGTCTACCTGGCGGCTCTGACGGGGAATCTCCTCATCGTCGCCGTCACCGCCCTCGACCGGCGCCTCCACACCCCCATGTACTTCTTCCTCAGGAACATGTCAGTTCTCGACCTCTCAGGAGAGTTGAAAAGAGATAAAATTGCATTGTTCCTGCTCTCTAGGAGATTATGATTTAATGGGGAAGATAGACACAGAATAAATTACATAGAGGAGGAAGGAGAGAAAGGAAAGTTGAGAAAGTGGATGAACGCTTGATTCAAGAGTACAGTTTATATAGTCAGTATGAACAGAGCTTCAGTATATTTGCAATCAGGACAAGTCAGAAGAAGCAGCGTTGCCTAGAGAGTAGAGCAGGGACCAGGGATTCAAAAGGACATGGGTTTTCATCCCGGTTCCACCGAATGTCTGTTTTGTGACCTTGGGCAGGGTCCCTTAACTTCTCGGTGCCTCAGTTCCCTCAACCGTACAATGGGGATTAAGGTGTGAGCCCCACGGGGGACATGGACTCTGTCCAATCTGATTAGCTTATAACTACTCCAGCACTTAGTATAGTGCCCGATATATAGGAAGGGCTTCACAAAGGCTGTAAGAAGAAGTTACAGTTGGATGATTGACTGACAGATCGAGTGTCTCAGGTTATGAATTAGTCAAAGATGAAACCATTCACAGTGGCTAAACTGTCGCTGAAAACAAGAACCGTTGGGACACTGGGATGCAGATGCCGCTGTTTCCACGGGAACCCCGAGGGCTGCATCCCTGTTGCTGCAGGGACGCGCCTTTATCTTCCAGGAGCCTCAGAAACCACGTGAACAGAGAGTGCTTGGCTTGTCAAGTCCACGTGGCCTGGGCCCCGAGTCATCCTCCAGGGATCCCACTCAGAGCAGCTCCTGCTTTACCTACAGGGATGTGGGCCGTCTGGAGAGCTTCTCAGGGTCTGAGGGAGAGAGGAGTGGTATCGAGAGCTCGTCTCTCTTCCTTTCTGGCTGACCAAACCCAGGAGTCTGAAGGGAAAAAGGGGATCAGCCCAGCCCTGCAGAGGTCAGCGACCCCCAGCCGCACCCTGCCCTGGTGAGAGTGACCGGGGATGAGTGGGATGGAGAGGTCTGGAGCACGAGGATGAGGACGGAAGTGATGGAGCCAATCTGGTGCCTAAATTGGGGTTCGGACAAGGACAGCGGCTTCCAACGGGTTAGGGATCATAGCAGGAGGGGCGGTGTTTTCCAGTTCAGTAACCCCCAACAATCATACACCTCTCCTTCATCTTCAAACCTATGCCAACCTCCTATGCCAACCACTCGCTGGGATACGGTGCTCCAGCACAGTGTCAGCACTGTAGACAGTGAATTTGGCCTTCAGTGGGTCCCTGAATCCCGTGCAGAGACTAAATGACAAGCAGGGCTGAGAGAGCGTGACCAGATCTGGACCGTCACTGGCACTGTCAGTAATTCCTTCCTCTAAGAGTTCTACCCAAATGTTGGGAGAAGACAAATAGTGGGAAAGGTTGTAATCCCTGCCCTCAAGAATTTTCCAGCCTACTGGGCTAGGTTGACACAGTATAATTTACTATCAATCAATTAATCTTGAATCATATTTATTGAGCGCTTATTGTGTGCACTAGGTAGCTGCAGTAGTCCACCACCACGGTGCTCAGCGTGTAAAGGCCCTCCACGTCCACGGCGTTGTAGGTATTCATGCTGCTCAGGTCGTGGCTGGGGGCGGCATAGGTGGCCGGGTCGCCCCCGAGGTCCTTGTCATTTTCGCGACCATTGAAGTCCAGGCTGAAGAAGATGTTGTTCCAGATGAACATCTGCAGCTTGGTCTCCTCGCTGGGGTGGATGGCCATCATATTCCCGTTGATCACCGCCATGGCCCCCCGGGTGGCTGACGCTGTTAGGCCACTGTGTATCTGGGGGGGACAGGGGCTCGGCTCAGGGAAGTAGCTTTGTAGCTTAAGCGCTTAGAGCAGTGCTCTGCACCCAGTAAGCGCTCAATAAATACGATTGAATGAAGTGGTCCCCGGGATGGATGCTGCTGGTCAGTCTGTGGGCTCAGGTGCTGAGAGGCGGTGTGGGGGGAGGCTGGGGACAGCTGCCCACCCCCAAACTCCACCCACACAGAACCAGCCCCTAGACACCCCGTACCTTGAAGATGGCTCGTTTTTTCAGCAGCTGCTCGGGCAGGTTCTTCGGAGCCAGCTCAAGCACTCTCTGCAGCGTCTAGTTCCAATCCTGCGCCTGGTGGGTGGGGGAGGGGAGGTGGGAGGGCAAGGGTTAGGGTGCCATCACTCTGCAGGGAACGGCATGCACCCCACCTTGGCCTCGCTGGGTTTTCAGTGGGGCGATGCCACGACTCTGCCAGGGCTCCACGCCAGGGAGATAGGGAAGGCAGACAGTGATTAACCCAAACCTCCACAGCCCCTCCCACGGACAGGGTTGTGCCCGTGCCCTGCCCCCTTCAACCTGGAGCTGCAGTGACATGCCAGGGAGGGTGGACGGGTCTTGGGAATGCTTGGGTGCTGACGCCACGGGGTAAGGGGCGAGGAGGGTGGGCAGGCAGGCACCTGTCCAGGGACGTGCTCCTCGTAGCCCAGCCTCAAGGTGTAAGTGTACTCATCCCGCACGCAGTCCATGGAGTACTGGGCCTGGGGCGCCGTCCAGTTGTATACCCGGAATTGGATGGCGATTTTTTTGAAGGGGTGGCGCTGTACCTTGCAGTCAGAGTTGGGGGAAGAGCGGGCACAGACATCAGCCCCAGGGCACGAGGACGCTTCTCACCACCCCGGCCCTTCACCGAGCCCGGGGGCTCCCAGCATCCCCCCAGCCCAGCCCAGCTCTTGGGCTCATTTTCTCCAGCTGTTCAGTGGCCCCAGTGCCCACCGCTTCCCCACGCGGTGGGTGCGGAGATAACGGACGGAGTGCCAATGCTAAGCCCTTTCCCCTCCCCAGGGACTGGACCCTGGGCCGCGCCTGACCACTTGGGGGCAAAACCCTTCAAGCACGGGCTGCTGGGAGGCCATGGCCGTTGTCGCCCTGCACACAGGGGCAGATGAGGGAGGCTCCCCGCCGTACGCTTTCTTGGGAAAGGCGGCAAAAAAAATTCTGAAGGCCGGGCTGACCTGGTTGAGGAGCTCCAAAAAGGAGTGGCTGAGGAAGCGGGGGCTGGCAGGCTTGGGGTTGAAGCTGTACATCCTGGAACTGCAGGGGCACATGGCGCGTTCACCTCCCCTCCGACCCCGCCTGCCCCCATGTCATGAGCCCAGAGTCCGTCCGTGGAGACCCCCACTCAATGGTGTAGGTAGAAGCAGCGGGTGGGGGCGGTGATGCTGACATGGCGGCCCTCAGCCATCACCACGTACAGGTAGATCAGGTCCCCGTGCACCTTGCGGTTGCCGGGGAGTGGTTTCCAGCCACTCATGGTGAACACCTTGAGGCACAGCAGGGGATGGGGAGGCCGGGGGCATAGGCATCAGGGGAGGCCGGCCGAGGCTGTTGCCCACCAGGGGTCTGTGCCGTTCCCCCTCCGGTGCCGAACCCGGTCCCTGCGGCTGCCCCACATTCCAGTCGCGGTTTTGCAGCTGCACGGTGCAGAGCGGCCGCTCCTTGATCCTGGGAAGGATATGCTCGGGGGTCGTGCAGTCGATCTGCTCCAGCTCCCCGGCCTTCTCCTTCCACTTGCCGCTGTCTGTTGCGGAGGAGGCCGCCATCAGCGCCCTGCCGCCGCCCACTCGGGGCCAGAGCAGGCAGAGGAAGCCCTACCTCTCCCACTCCCAGAGGGCCCCGCTGCCGCCCCCCCGGCCCCTACCGCCAAGGTCGCCGTCTGTGAAGACGCTCAGGAAGGACAGCGAGCTGCAGTCCAGGCCGTTGAAGGCGTCGGACGGATCCAATCTCTTCAGCAGGCTCCGGATGTGGCGCACGTGGACCTAGGGTCTCGAGGACCTCGAAGGGGAGAGCCAGAAGAGGGCTGATGCTTGGGGCAGGGGGAGGCTGGGGACATGGCAAAGAGGAATCAATCCCAGAATCTCCCCCCACCGGCCAGAGATGCAGACCCGCGAGGCCCCAGGATGACCGGGGTCTCATGCCCTTCTCCCATGCCCGCGGCGGGGAGCCAGGCCGGCCACCCTATGACCCGGGCCCGGACAGGATGGGATGAGGGGGAGGGCTTGCCTTCCACTACTCGAAAAGAGGCCCCCTTCTGCACCCCTCGATTGCCTTGAGCTCAGCAAAATTGTCTAGGATGTTGCCGTCCAGCTGCAGGGAGACGCAGGCGCGGCAACAGGTGTCTTCACGGTCCATGAGTACCTGGTGGATCTCCTGCTCCATCTCCTGCGGAGAGACCTGCAGCCGACATGGCCAACAATCAGGGTCCGGCCTGGGTGTCCCCTCTGCCCGCTCCCAGCTGGCCCCGGAGCCTCTGACCCCAAGGTCTCTCCTCCATGGGGACGGAAGGAGGAGGAGCAGGAGCAGCTCCTCCAGCCTATGAGGGGAGGAGCTGGGTTGGCCTGGGGCAGGGGGTCTATCTAGAATTTGCCCCGGGGCCGCCATCACCCTCGAGGGCTAAGCCCGGTCCTCCCCACCGGAAGTCACTCCACAGGCACGGGCAGGCTGGGTTGACTCAGCCTAAGGGCTCTCCTCGGCAGTGGTGCGATGGCTGGCACCCAGCCCAGGGATAATAATAATAATAATAATAATAATAATAATGGCATTTGTTAAGCGCTTACTATGTGCGAAGCACTGTTCTAAGCGCCGGTGGCGGGGGGGATCCAAGGTGATCAGGTTGTCCCATGTGGGGCTCACAGTCTTAATCCCCATTTTACAGGTGAGGGAACAGAGGCTCAGAGAAGTGACTTGCCCAAGGTCACCCAGCAGATATGTGGGGGAGCCGGGATTAGAACCCACGACCTCTGACTCCCAAGCCCGGGCTCTTTCCACTGAGTCACGCTGCTTCTTCTCCTCTCCTGTCTACCACAAGCTCAACCCTCCGCAGAGAGACAGGTGAGTTGAAACACATGGAGCTCTTTCCCTCTGCTCCCAATAATAATAATAATAATAATAATAATAATAATAATAATAATGGCATTTATTATTGGGCTGAATGGAATTATTATTGGGCATACTCTTACTATGTACAAAGCACTATTCTAAGCGCTGAGCACTGTTCTAAGCACTGAACACTGTTCTAAGCCCAGCCCACGGCCAGCCACCGATTCGCTTCTTGGCATCCCCCTGGCCTGAAGGATCAAACGCTAATGAAGTTTTCCGACGTCGGCGACCCATTAATGCTATTTATTAATAATAATTATGATACTCCTTGAGTACTTACGATGTGCCAAGCACTGTTCTAAACACTGGGGCAAGTACATTAGACAATCCCTGTCCTAAATGGGGCTCAGTCTTAATCCTCATTTTACAGATGAGGTCACTGAGTCCCAGAGAAGTGACATGATTTGCCCGTGGTCACACAGCAGACATGGGGTGGGGGGCCAGGATTAGAACCCAGGTCACTCAATGATTCATTCAATTGTATTTATTTGCCAACTTGTACTTCCCAAGCGCTTAGTAGAGTGCTCTGCACACAGCAAGCGTTCAATAAATTCATTCATTCAATTGTGCTCAATAAATATGATTGAATGAATTAATGAATTTATTGAGCGCGTACTGTGTGCACAGCACTGTACCAAGCGCTTGGAAAGTACAATTCAGCCACCAACAGATACAATCCCTGCCCACAGCAGGCTCACAGTCTAGAAGTGGGGAGACAGACGTCTTTCTAACTCCCAGGCTCGAACTCATTCCACTAGGCCACGCTGCTTCTGGAGCATCTGCTGCATGCAGGACACTGTACTAAACGCTTGGATTTGGACCGCTTTCTGTAGACATCATCCCTGCTCTCAGGGAGCTCAAGAGCTCACCGCTCACGACTGTTTCTGAAAGAAGAATGAGCTCGCTGTGGGCAGGGAATGTGTCTGTCAGATTGTACTCTCCCAAGCGCTTAGTATACAGCTCTTTGCACACAGTAAGCACTCAATAAACACCACTACTGATTGAGAGCCGGAGCCAGTTCTGGAGGAAAAGAGAACCGTTCGGAGTAAGGGCCGTCGGCTTCTCCAGGGCCGGAACTGGGATCTCCTACTCGCTTTGGGGGCTCTAAACCATAAGCTCCTTGAGGGCAGGGAATTCATTCATCCATTCAATCGTATTTATTGAGCGCTTACTGTGTGCAGAGCACTGTACTAAGCGCTTGGGAAGTACAAGTTGGCAACATGTAGAGACGGTCCCCGCCCAACAACGAGCTCACAGTCTAGAAGGGAATGTGTCTGTTATACTGTACTCTCCCAAGCGCTCAGTACAGTGCTCAGTAAATACGACTGTATGAATGAATGAATGAAGGAGACCCTAGTTCCTCACACTGAGCACGGAACGTGTGCCACATCCGACAGAGCTCTCCTCCTCGAGATTATAAACTCCCTGCTGGCAATGTGTCTGTTTATTGTTCTACTGTCCTCTCCCAAACGCTCAGTACAGCACTCCGCACTTGGTAAGTGCTCAATAGATACAATTGCATGAATGAAGGATGCGGAGAGTTCTGGTCTGCTGGAGGTGAAGATGGAGGAGGGAAAAACCCTCCCTGATTTCCAGAGATGGAATTCTTCAGAGAGCCAGGGCCCTGGTCCCAGTTTCCCCTGGGGGAGGGCTCCGGCCTTCACTTTTAATAATAATAATAATAACAATAATAATAATAATAATAATAATAATAATAATAATAATAATAACGACGGCATTTGTTAAGTGCTTACTATGTGCCAAGCACTGTTCAAAGCACGGGGGTAGATACAAGGTGATCAGGTTGTCCCACTGGGGACTCACCGTCTTATTCCCCATTTTACAGATGAGGGAACTGAGGCCCAGAGAAGTTAAGCGATTTTAATCAATCAATCAATCGTATTTATTGATCGCTTACTGTGTGCAGCTTACTGTGAGCGCTTAAGTGATTTTAAGTGATCATCGTCTAGACTGTAAACTCCTCGTGGGCAGGGAACGTGTCTACTAACTCTTATGTTGTAATAATAACGGTAATAACAGAGAAGCAGCATGGCTCAGTGGAAAGAGCACGGACTTTGGAGTCAGAGGTCATGGGTTCAAATCCCGGCTCCTCGAATTGTCAGCTGTGTGACCTTGGGTAAGTCACTTCACCTCTCTGGGCCTCAGTTACCTCATCTGGAAAATGGGGATCGACTGTAAGCCCCACGTGGGACAACCTAAATGCCATCATTATTATTAATAATTTATAATTAATTAATATATTAATTATATATATATTATAATTATATAGTAATATAATTAATAATAATAATGATGGCACTTGTTAAGCACTTACTATGTGCCAAGCACTGTTCTAAGCACTGGGGGAGATACAAGTTAATCAGGCTGGACCCGGTCTCTGTCCCACAAGGGGTTCACACTCTTAAGCCCCACAGTTTACAGTCTAGAGCGGGGGAGACGTTCATCAGTATAAATAAATAAAATTACAGGTATGTAAATAGGTGCTGTGGGGCTGGAAGGGAGGAGGGGGCGTGGGCTTAATCAGGTCCATGTCCCACATAGGGCTCAAGACTCTACCAACCCTTCTGTATTTTCCCCTCCCGAGCGCTTAGCACAGGGCTCAGCACACAGTAAGCGCTCAATACAGCTGATTGACTGGCTCACAGTTTTAATCCCCACCGTACAGATGAGGTAACAGAAACAAAGAAGTGACTTGCCCAAGGTCACACAGCAGACAGGCGGCAGAGCCGGGCTGAGAACCCAGCTCCTCCGAGTCCCAGGCCCGGGCTCTTTCCACTGGGCCACGCAGCCTCCTGCGAGCTCACTCTTTACGTGTTTACTTTTGAGATAAATAGGATAATCTGGAAGGAAAACTGCAGTCTCTTCGTCTGAGACCTCTCTGCTTGGGGGGACCAAGGAAGAAAGAAAAAAGCAGAAAAGTGCACCAAATAGTATCGTCCCTCCAGTGAGCATTCCAAAACTTCTCCATGGCTCGAGGGATGGGGAGGGGAAGGAAATGTCTGAGAGGGAGAACACAACCAAATAAAGGCCAAGGACCCAGAAAGAGACGGCACAGTGGGTTACAGGCTAAATTTTGGAGGTTATGTTCCCAGAGAGACCACTGGTTGGACGGCCACATTTGTCAGTTGGATCTTGGCGCAGATTCCGCTTCTTGGTGTTGGAGGGAATAATGATAATAATAACTGTGGTATCTGTTATGCCTTTATTACGTTCCAGGCACTGTTCTAAGCGCTGGGGTAGATACAAGATAATCGGGTTGGATACAGTCTCTCTCACAGTCTTGATCCCCATTTTACAGAGGAGGTAACTGAGGTCCAGAGAAGTGAAGTGACTCGCCTGAGACCGCCCGGCAGACGGGTGGGTTTAGAACCCAGGTCCTTTTCATTCTCAGGCCCGGGCTCTAGCCATTAGGCCACGCTGCCAGAAAATTGGAAACGTACGGAAGAAGGTTCCCCCCAAACGGCAGGCGGGGTGGCGTTTTCCCAACGAGACCAGCCCTTAAGCCCAGACCGGAATTCGAAAATACTGGCTTCATCTTGAGCTGACGAACCTTGCCCTCTCCTCCCAAGGGCGTGAACGACCGCGGGACGCCGAACTGGGGTCTGGAAGGTATCCGGGATGGGCGACGCCCTGCCCGCGCCTCAAACTCAGCCGCGGGCTGCTGGGAACACCGGGTCCCATTTTCATTTCACTCTTCCGTCCGGAAAAAAAGGAGAGGCATGGCAATTCCCAAAGCACTTATGTGAATCCGGCTTCCTTCGCCTCACCCGGGAGAGCGGGAACCGGTCTCTGCACCGACAGGCCCGACCGACTTACCTATCCCAATTTAATAGGTCACCGGTTTCAGTTACCCCGGCCAACAGAATGGCTACCCGCGATTGTCGGGCTCCTGTTTCCATGAATACGGGTAAACAAGTCCCAGGGAAAAGGGTCTTTGTTATTTCACGGAAATGAATGTAATCGAGAGAAACCTGGCCCGGCCCATGAAAAAACGGGGGCCCTGAAGAGGGGGTTACCGCTCCCTTATAACTGAGGAGCTCCTGTGGTTTGACGGCGCTTGGCTGAATCGAGGACGAACGCGTCTTCTCTTGAAAATGTAAGCAGCGTGGCCTTTCGGAAAGAGCCCTGCCTGCGAGTCCGAGGACATGTGTTCCAATCCCGGCTCCGCCGCGTCTCTGCTGTGTGACCTTGGGCCAGTCGCTTCTCTGGGCTTCAGTTACCTCGTCGGTAAAATGAGGATCACGACTGTGGGCCTCACGTGGGACAGGGATTGTGCCCGACCTGCTTACCTGGTATCCACCCCAGCGCTTAGAACGGTGCGTGGCACACAGTCAGCGCTTAAATACCACAATTATTATTATTATTATTATTGAAAATGTTAAATGACAGGGATGAGGAGAACCCCTGTTAAACGTTTCTCTTCTCCCACCCCACGAAAGATTTCAGGGAGTTGCTACCAGATGATCAGGGACCCTGTCTATATGTTGTCGACTTGTACTTCCCAAGCGCCTAGTACAGTGCTCTGCACACAGTAAGCGCTCAATAAATATGATTGAATGATCAGTGAATCAATCAATGCTATTTATTGAGTGCTTCACTTTGTGCGGAGCACTGTAAAAAGCGCTTGGGTGAGCACAACACCCCAGGGCTTGTAGAAACGTGGCATGGGTTACAACGAAAGGCATTTCCTCCACGAAGGAGCATCCCCCCTCTAGATTTTAAGCTCCTCTTGGGCAAGGAACGTTTCTATCGACTCTATTATATTACAGTCTCCTAAGCACTTGGAATAGTGCTCTGCGCACATTAACCGCTCCATAAATGCCATTATTATTTGATTCCGGGCTGGGCTTCTTTCAGCTGTCTCTGTAATCCAGGCCTGTAAAAGCCCATTATTGCTCACTAAACCCTAATCTCTGGAGGCTGAGGTGCTACACACCATCAGGGTTTAGAAATGGTGGAACCAGATTTACTCCCAAAAGCTGAATCCTAGAATGAGGAGGGGGTCGGGGAGTTCGCAATCTTGGAAAAAAATTCCCCGAGGTGGGGCGAAGAGTTGCCAAGGGCTACCGTCTTTATGAAGGGGCCATTTTATTAGCAGTCTTCCGGCTTGACACTTGTAACCTTCACGTCTAATGGGTTGCCCGCCTCACAGCAATGTCTGGCCACGGACTGGGAAATGGGCTGAGGCATCTTCTAGGCTCCTGATACCTTTTTCTGTGCGGGGCTACAGTTAGGACACCACCTGCCGGGTCCCGGGGCCACCAGGCTCCTATTTCTGCCCAAGGGTCAGAAAATGGATGTCACTCACGGTCAACCTGTCAGCTCCAGCTGAACGTGTTCGAACGCAGGTTTACGCTCTCGTGAATCCTTGGAGAGTTTCACCTCCTTGCCTTTAACTTAAATGCTGACGGCTGTACTATGTGCTTAGGACAGTGCTCTGCACACAGTAAGCGGCTCAGTAAATACCACTAATCGATTAAACGGCATTTCTTTGGGCCTTAGTTTCCTCTCTGTAAAAGGGACGGGGGCTAACATCCTTGATCCCAAATGAACGATGTGGTAACTGAGTCCCAGGGAAGTGAAGTCACTGGCCCAAGGTCACACAGCAGACAAGTGATGGAGCCGGGATTAGGATCGAAATCCTTCCAACTCCCATGCCTGGGCTCTATCCAACTACGATAGTTATCATCATCATCATCGTTACTCTAGGCCCCGTCCTTTCGGCAGTTCCCACAAGGCAGAGCACTTAGGGTGGCCAGAATTCCCGGACACCACTGGCTTCGCCTCCAATTCCAATCTCTTATTCCCAAAACACCGGTGCCCATCCAGGGAAGGGGGCAGGGCAAACCGCTGGGCTCTCGGCCTGCAGCTGCTGCCCCTGACTCCATCTTGGCTCTCCTCTCCCCCACAGATCAGCCCCCCTCCTCCTCCCGTCGCCTCTCCACACCTGTAGAAAAAGGCTCCGTCCCTGGCGCGAAAATCTTGGCAGTGAAGCCTGTTCCCTGGATGGCGATGACATCCTGTTCGTTGCCCGGCTGCCCGTTCCCCTCCTCCTTCTCGACATGCCCGTTCTTCCGCAGCTCCTCCTCTTTCCCGTTCTCGCTGCCTCCATTCACCAGCGCCAGGGCCGGCAGGAATTCTGCCCGGTGGTAAAGGGAGTGAAGAGGGGAGGTTAGGAGGCCGTTGAGGCCCTGTGTCCGAGATTGCACGGTCATCCCCGCCCCACGGGATGTTGTGAGCCTGCCTATTAGGCAGTGCCCTGACAAAGAGGAGAGTCTATTGGAGACAGGCAGAAGACCGGCCCCCTGACCTCCACCTCTCTGAAGCCCCCATCCTCCACCCAAGGAAGGAGGCTCTATGGACGGGAAGGCCCCAGGGCAGCCTGGGGAGTCCCGTGGTCCGTTGGAAAGGGAGTGCGACTGGCTGCCAGAAGATCTGGGTCTGAGCCCCAGGTCTGCCACAGTTCTACGGGGTGGTTGTGAGCAAGCCATTTAGCCTCTCTGGGCCTCGGTTTCCTCCTCTGTAAAATGCAGGACAGGGACCTGTGAGGCCCTAACCATCCCCACCCACTATGACACGGATCCTCTGGGTTCTTCGTGCCAGAGTCACCCACAGGTCCTTCTCAGGCTCTGGGAGAGGTTGGATGGATACTGCTCCCCCACACCCCCTGACACCCAGCCACAAGGGTTCCCAGAGAGACCCCCGGAGGTACTACAAAGCACTTGGAGAGTAATACTAATGATAGTAGTACTTGTTAAGCTCTTGCTCTGTCCCAAGCACTGTCCTCAGCACTTGGGTAGATACAAGTTAAGCCGGTTGGATACAGTCCTTGTTCCACATGAGGCTCACTTTCTTAACCCCCATTTTACAGATGACGTAACTGAGGCTCAAAGTAGTTAAATGATTTGCCCAGGGTCACACAGCATACAAGAGGTGGAGCCGGTATTAGAACCCAGGTCTTTCTGAGTCCTGACTCCCAGGCCCTTGCTCTACCCACTTTATAATACCATAAGAGACTGATTCCCTGCCCCTTCTAGAAGGAAAAAAACGAGTGAAAAGATGAATATGCAATTATTGGGTGTTATTTTACAGATGAGGAAATTGAGGACAAGAGAAGTGAAGCGACATGCCCAAGGTCCCACAGCAGCAAAGGGACAGAGCCAGGATTTGAACCAAAGTCCTCTGACTTCCACTAAGCTATGCTTGGGAGAGTACAATGGAACAGATCTGGTAGATGTGCATGCTGCCCTCAAGGAGCTCACAGTCAGGAAGAGAACTCCTGGGCCCATACCATTTGCACTAAATGAGGATATAAATGAGTTGATTTGCGCTTGAGTTAGGTTAAGTGGGTTTAGAGGTCTGGGAAATGAATCGCGGAAGCTGGTTGGAGGAAAGGGGGATTTTAGCAGTGCTCAGAATTCGAGAAGACCTGTGCTCTCTCTGATTTTGAGTGGATAATGGAGGGAGTTCCAGACTAGGATGGAAATGGTACTCTGCAGTGCTCTGCGCACAGTAAGTGCTCAATAAATACGATTGAATGAATGAATGAAATGGGTGAGTCGATCGTGAGTAACAACTAGAAAGTTGCTTTGAGAGCTAAGACGAGTTGAGTCAAGCACACAGTAAGCGCTCAATAAATACGATTGAAAGAATGAACGATGCAAAGGAGGTGAAGTGCAGTCAGAGGGTGGCGAACCTTCAAGCCAATTGTGAGGTTTTTTGCTTGTGAAAAGACATAGTTTGACGAAAGGAGAAGACATAGGCTGAGCGATGCATTAGGAAAGGATTAGATGAATGATAAGTTATGCTTGTTTTTGTGAGTGTACAGGTGTGAATGCAGAAATGTGAGTAAATAGAATCAGTTTGATGTATATGTGGGGTTTTTTGTTGTTTGTTTTATGGGATCGTTTTGTGCTTAGTACATGCCAGGTATTGTACTAAACACTGGGGTGGATAAAAGCTAATCAGGTTGGACACAGTCCATGCCTCACATTGTGCTTTCAGTCATAATACCCAATTTACGGATGTGGTAAATGAGGCACAGGGAAGGTAAGTTACTGGCCCTAGGTAATACAGGGGAGAAGGGGTGGAGACAGGATTAGAATCCAGGTCCGTCTGTCTACGAGGTTCATTCTCTCTGCACTAAATGGATGAATTTACTTATAAAGTCACTTCTTGTTTTACTCTAAAACCACCGAAAAACTTTCACAATAGTCATGTTCATATCCTTATGTTCTCTGACATCTCCTATCCCCTATTCATTTTAGTTTCAGTCTCCTCTAGCAAAAATAATACTCTTGGTATTTATTAAGTGCTTACAATGTTCCAAGCACAGTATTAAATGCTGGGGAGTTTGAGGATCATCTGGTAAAACACAATCCGTTTCTCACAAAGAATTCACAGACAAAGTAGGAGGGAAAACAGGAATCGAATCCTCATTTTGCTATTGAGAAAACTGAGGCTTAGAGAAATTGTCACTTTCCCATGGCTACATATCCGACAGGTGGTAGAGTTGGGATTAGAACCCAGGTCCTCTGCCTCCCAGGCCTTTGTTCTTCCCAATAGCACCCTACTTCTATACAGTTCGAACCTTGGTGGTTCCAATAGAATGCAAGCTCCTTCGGGGCAGTGATCACGTGTCCTTTATAGGTCCTCAATAAAGAGAATCTTCCGTCCAAGACCCTGCCCTCTCCCTGACTTTCCCATCACTGTTGACGGCACTACCATCCTTCCCGTCTCACAAGCCCTCAACCTTGGTGCCATCCTCGACTCCGCTCTCTCGTTAACCCCTCACATCCAATCCGTCACCAAAACCTGCCGATTTCACCTCCGCAACATCGCCAAGATCCGCCCTTTCCTCTCCATCCAAACCACTACCCTGCTGGTTCAATCTCTCATCCTATCCCGACTGGATTACTTCATCAGCCTTCTCTCTGCTCTCCCATCCTCCTGTCTCTCCCCACTTCAGTCTATACTTCACGCTGCTGCCCGGATCATCTTTGTGCAGAAACGCTTTGGGCATGTTCCTCCCCTCCTAAAAAATCTCCAGTCGCTACCAATCAACCTACACATCAGGCAAAAACTCCTCACTCTCAGCTTCAAGGCTCTCCATCACCTCGCCCCCTCCTACCTCACCTCCCTTCTCTCCTTCTACAGCACAGCCCACACCCTCCACTCCTCTGCCACTAACCTCCTCACTGTGCCTCGTTCTCGCCTGTCCCGCCATCGACCCCCGGCCCACGTCCTCCCCCTGGCCTGGAATGCCCTTCCTCCGCACACCCATCCACCAGGAGAGCTCTCTTCCTCCCTTCAAAGCCCTACTGAGAGCTCACCTCCTCCAGGAGGCCTTCCCAGACTAAGCCCCCTCCTTACTCTCCCCCTCCCCATTCCTCCGCCTTACCTCCTTCCCCTCCCCACAGCACCTGCATATATGTATATATGTTTGTACATATTTATTACTCTATTTTACTTGCACATATTTACTATTGTATTTATTTTCATTTTGTTAATGTGTTTTGTTTTGGTGTCTGCCTCCCCCTTCTAGAGAGTGGGCCCGCTGTTCGGTAGGGACCGTCTCTATATGTTTCCATCTTGTACTTCCCAAGCGCTTAGTACAGTGTTCTGCACACAGTAAGTGCTCAATAAATATGATTGAATGAATGAATGAATGAATGAATGAATTGATTGACTTAGTCCTATTCTTTCTCCCACAACATCAGTGTCTCTAAACTGAAGTCTTCCCTACCTCTTTATATGCTTTTTATGTGCAGAGCTCTGTACTAAATGCTTGGGAGAGTCCAATATAGCAGTTCAATGAGCTGGGAGTGAGCTCTCAAAGTCGAAGAAGGAACATGGCCTTGCAGGTAGAACATGGGTCTGGGAGTCAGAAGACTTGGGTTCTAATCCTGCCTCTGCCACTCATCATCCTGGTGACTTTGGGCAAGTCATTTAATTTCTCTGGGTCTCAGTTACCTCATCTGTAAAATGGGGATTAAGACTGTAAGCCCCACGTGGAACAACCTGATTAACTTGTATCTATCTCAGTGCTTAGAACAGTGCTTGGTACATAGTAAGCACTTAACACATACCATCATCATACAGAGAAGCAGCGTGGCTCAATGGAAAGAGCACGGGTTTGGGAGTCAGAGGTCATAGTTCAAATCCCGGCTCTGCCAATTGTCAGCTGTGTGACTTTGGGCAAGTCACTTAAATTATCTGTGCCTCAGTTACCTCATCTGTAAAATGGGAATGAAGACTGTGAGCACCACGTGGGACAATCTGATCACCTTATATCCTCCCCAGCGCTTAGAACAGTGCTTAGCACATTGTAAGCGCTTAACAAATGCCATTATTATTGTTGTTATTACTATTAATTTCATCTCCTCCACTTGTCTGCTGTGTGACGTTGGGTAATATACTTCACTTTTCTATGTCTCTGCTCTACAGCTACACCCCAGTTCACACTCTTTAGTCCCTTATAATCAT
Source organism: Tachyglossus aculeatus (assembly GCF_015852505.1). NCBI lineage: Eukaryota > Metazoa > Chordata > Mammalia > Monotremata > Tachyglossidae > Tachyglossus > Tachyglossus aculeatus. The sequence continues at coordinate 4,283,139 of NW_024044837.1, forward strand.
AATAATAATTGTAGCATTTCTTAAGTACTTATTATGTACCAGGCACTGTATTAAGTGCTGGGGTGGATACAAGCAAATTGGGTTATACACAGTCCCTGTCCCACATGGGGCTCGCAGTCTTAATCCCCATTTTACAGATATGGTAACTGAGGCACAGAGAAGTGAAGTGACTTCCTCAAGGTCTCACAGAAGACAAATGGCAGAGTCAGGATTAGAACCCAGGTCTTTCCGACTCCTATGCTCGTGCTTTATTCATTGGGCAGTGCTGCCCCTCAACCCAACCTATTTATTCTCCTTTGCCTTCTTATTTTCCACCGCTGGTATCTTGCTCACAGTTTAGTGCTCACAGCCCAGTGATACTTGGGCTCTATTATGTGCCTGCCGTGTGTGACCTTGGACAAGTAACTTAACTTTTCTGTGCACCAGTTCCCTCATCTGTAAAAATGGGGATTCGATTCCTATTCTCACTCCTACTGTGGGCCCTGTGTGGGATCTGATTATCTTGTATCCATCCCAGTGTTTATTGCACTCTCCCAATCGCTTAGTATAGTACTCTGCACAAAGTAAGTGCTCAATAAATACCATTGATGGATTGATTTGACTGTCATTGTGTGTTGAGGCTCTGAAATCGCTTCCTCCTTATTGTTTCTGTAGGTGGTCTCAGCAACCTTGGGAAATGGTCAACCTCACTGCGGTGAGGGGATTCCCGCTGCTGGGATTCTCGGAGGTCCGGGTGCTGCAGCTGGTCCATGCTGCGCTGCTCCTCCTGGTCTACCTGGAGGCTCTGACAGGGAATCTCCTCATCATCACCATCGCCACCTTCGACCGGCACCTCCATACCCCCATGTACATCTTCCTCAGGAACCTGTCCGTCCTCGACCTCTGCTACATCTCCATCACTGTTCCAAATCCTTCCTCAACTCCCTGACCGACCACAGAGAAATCTCCTTCCTGGCTGTTTTTTCCAGGTATTCTTCGTGAGTCTCTTTGCCGGCACAGAGTTCTCCATGCTCATGGTAATGTCGTACGACTGATACCTGGCCATCTGCAGTGCTCTGTACTATGAGGTCATCATGAACCACAGGACCTGCCTTGAGATGGCAGTCAGGTCCTGGCTTACCGGGGCAATATTCGGAGTCTTCGTTTCAGCTGCGAAAGTCTCCCTGCCTTTCAGCAGGTCCCATGTGATCGCACAGTTTTTCTGCGATGTCCTGTCGGTAATAAAACTCTCCTGCTCTAAAACGTATGCAGCCTTCAAAGTGGCTGTAGCTACTGGTGCCTGTTTCAGTGTCTTCTGCTTCGTCTTCATCGTGCTCTCGTACGTGTGCATCTTCCAGGCCGTGCTACGGATCCCGGCCTCCGAAGTCCAGTCCAAAGCCTTGCTCACCTGCCTGCCTCATATCTTCGTCGTCACCGTTTTTTTTTCTGCACGGCCGCCTTTGCCAACTTAAAACCGACTTCCAGCTCCTCCTTTCAGCTGGACGTGCTGGTGGCCGTGTTCTACACCGTGGTGACACCCACCCTGAACCCCCTCATCTACAGCCTGAGGAACAGGGACGTGAAGATGGTGATGGGGAGAGTCCTGGTTGGGAGTCTTTTCACCGGAGATAGAAAACGTCACTTCACGTTCTGACCTTGTTATTTCTCTCCCCAAGGACTAACTCTAGACAGACTTGGGCAGCCTGCAAAGATCTGTGGTATTTGTCGTTAGAGACTTTTCCGGGCTACACGCTATTATCAATGTCTTTGACTAGTTTGGTAGAAGAGTTTTTACCAGTTGTTCTTGTCTAGTATTAAAATCTAGCTCCCATGCCTGGGGATGGTTGTCTGCACTTGGGTTCACCCCCTTTATTCACTATCAGCAGAGGGTAGAGCACGGGCCTGGGAGTCAGAAAGACCTGTGTGGTGTATGAAGGCACGGACTCCGGCTAGGGTAAGCACGAAATCGTTTATTGGGTTATGCAGAAAGACTTTTATATCTTTCAGTCACATTCTGTATTTTTCCATGTTCCTGTGTTTATAACTAACACAGCAATTCTGTAACCTTCAAAACCAGTAACAAGCAACACCCGTCTATGCAAGGCCGTAGGGCCGATAACAAGTAACTCTTGCCTGTACAAGGCTGTGATAACAGAGACCAGCCTTTTGGCCACAGCTCTCCTCTCGGTTCCATGTTTACTTGGCCCTGCTGTTCCCCACATCTCCCCCTCCTTTGTTTATAACTATACCATTAATAAGCAATGCAAGGGAAATATAAAGGTAAGATTGTTACGTAGTGCATCTAAAGAAGAGAAACAATTCCCATACCATACATTGGTCAGGTTAATACAGTAAGTGTGGTTACAGTGGCTTATGGTAGCCGCTTGTGCCAGCGCAAAGATGTAGGGATGTGAAGTGCAAATCATAACTGTGTAGCCTTAGCAGTATGATTAGACAGGGTGAGATTCCATAAGGTACGATTAATAAACGCGAAGCCTAAATGTTAAATTCCCGTATGCAATGCGGAGGAGGTGTTGTTGGTGGGCATATAAAACTGTAAAAGAGGCCCAGCCAACCCACCGCCATGCCAGGATACACTGTGGTTATGGATGCCGAACCCAACAGAGTGGTTGCTCGCCGGGTCCCACAGAACCCCATGAGGGCCCCAGTCCAAAATAATTTCCGTAGTTCCGTTGACGCTAACAGGATCAGGACCGAGCCCGCGACACGGCTGCCGGTTTATCCGTGCTTTTTTTGCGAGTGGGTCCTCCGTACAACGGGGCACGTCGGGGGTATATATCCCCACTTCCGTCAGGTTGTGGAGAGATGATGATCCAGACACACCCGGGATGCTTATTAAAGTGTAATTCTTTGTTCCACGTTTGTCCCTCACTATCAGGTGTTGCTGAGGCGGCACTGGAATACAGCCGATGTTGCTGTCATTATTAGCGTATCGAGCCCCGCATCAGGGGGCGCCGCCCGCGCCTTCGCCATCCTGGTGGTCCTCCGCAGATTGTGGTATCTCTGTCTTGAAGGGCTTGACACAACGCGCCGACAGCCAGTGGGGGCCGGAAGGCAGAGAAACACAGGCATACCCACGGCCCCAGGTGATCAGAGCTGTAGTTGCTTGCCACTGTCCCGACCCAAGAGGTCTATAATACACACGGGGCCGTTCGGGCCACGTAGTGTCTCGTCCAAAGTGGCGCTGTACTGCCGTAAGGGACAAATCAGACAACTTTAAAACATTTAAAACGTATGTAGCCTTGTATAACCGTTCCTGGGGTGTCATTCCTGTGGGATTCCCCCTCTTTTGTTTAAACAACAAAGCTTTAAGCGTGTGGTGCATCCGTTCCACAGTGGCTTGCCCAGTAGGGGAGTAAGGGATACCAGTAACGTGACGCACCCCCCAATCTTGGAGAAAGAGTTGTACCCTATGAGAGACATAGGCGGGACGATTATCAGTTTTAACAGTAAATGGGACCCCCATGACGGCGAAAGAGTGCAACCAATGTCGAACCACATCACGAGCCTTTTCACCTGCATGGGCAGTGGCCACAACAAGATGCGAGAAGGAATCAACAGTAACATGAACATAACGCAGTCTACTAAATTCGGCCACATGAGTGACATCGGATTGCCAAATGTCATTGGATCGAAGGCCACGGGGAATTACCCCCGCAGGAACAGGTACTGAGGACAGCTGCTGACAGTCAGGACAAGCGCGAACAATATCCCGTGCTTGTTGAATAGTCAGCGAAAATTGTTTGCGCAGAGACCGCGCATTCTGGTGGAAAAACTCGTGTGAAACCCGGGCCTGTGTTAACAGATTTGGCCGTACTACATGCATTGTTAAAGCATCCGCTACAGCACTGCCCTCGTTCAGCGGGCCAGGCAATGCCGTATGTGATCTAATATGGACGACAAAATACGGGTGAGACCTTTGTAGTAACAGGCGCGATAATCGCAAAAGCAATTGGAATAAGAGGCGATTCTCCACTTCTTTAATAAAGGCTCCTTCTAGGCGCTGGACTATACCCGAGACGTAGGCAGAGTCTGCTATCAGATTCAGAGCTTCTGATGCAAATAATTCAATGGCTCGCACAGCGGCGGCCAATTCCACAATCTGGGTTGATCCCTGTACTTGGAAAACGTCCGATTCCCAAGCGTCCGAGGCACCTTTCCAGACGACTACCGCCTTTCCTGTCTTTCCGGACCCATCTACAAAGGCTGTATGTGCCTTAGGCAGTGGAACATGTGAAAGCAGAGTCCGAGGTTGTAAAGGTATTTGAGAGAGCGATTGTAATAGTCTATGCTTCGGCAGGGTATAGACAATTGTTCCCAAAAAATCTACAAGGGCAACCTGCAGAACAAGGCTCTGAGAGAGCCAAGTGTCAAAGGCAGCGCGGGTGACCGGTATGTGGATGAAAGGGGGGTCGTCCCCAGTGAGCTGCTAACATCTGACACGCCCATGAGAAAGTAACAGGGCCATCATTTCAATAGGGGTCGTCACAGTCTTAGCGAAGGAATGAGGGAGGAAAAGCCACTCCAGGGTCCGTAATGTCGGAGAGGCGTGTTCCTCGGACCACTGTCCCAATAACGCGTACGCCTGGAAAGAATGGTAAATTATTAATAAACGAATCGGCAGCGTGGCTGAACGGCGATGCCCATAGGCAGTCTGTATCCTTGTGGCCACGCTCTGTAATGCGGCAGAAGCTGACGAACTAAGAGTACCCGGAGAGGTCAGCTCAGGATCACCACGTAGCAGGTGAAAAAAAGGAGACAAGTCCTCCGTTGTTATACCCAACGTCAGCCGGAGCCAATTGATAGTTCCCAAGAGTCTCTGGAGATCGTTCAGGGTAGTGATGGTAGTAGCAATCTGCAAAGGCTGTGGATGGATCTCAGACTCAAACACTTTCCATCCTAGATACTTCCAGGGTGCTATAGTTTGTACCATGTTTTCTGCGATTTGTAATCCGTAATCTTGTAATTGGCGGGTGGCTTTGTGACAGACACGGGAAAGACTCTGCGAGTCCGGTGCCGAAATAAGAATATCGTCCATATAATGGTAAATAATGGCATGTTGGTAAGCCGATCGTACCCGATCCAACGCCGAGCCTACTACCATCTGGCAGATAGTAGGACTATTCATTATGCCTTGTGGCAATACCACCCAATGAGACCTGTCCAGCGGCCTCTGATTATTAACCGTGGGCACCGAGAAAGCGAAATGTGAACAATCGTCCGGGTGAAGTGGGATCGTGAAAAAACAGTCCTTTAAATCGATCACCGCAGATGCCAGAATTCAGGAAGCATAGACAGGGAGGGCGCGCCCAGTTGGAGAGGCCCCATTGGTAACATCACGGCGTTTATTGCCCGCAAATCTTGTAACAGTCGCCATTTCCCCAATTTTTTCGGTATAACAAAGATGGGGGTGTTCCAAGGGCTAGTGGACGGGACAATATGGCCCAGCATTAGTTGATCCTGCACAAGCTCTCGCGCTTTAACCAACCTCTCGCCTTTCAAGGGCCACTGATCTACCCAGACCGGCCTATCGGTTTTCCAGGTCAGTTTGAAGTGAGGTTGGATCGCAGTGGCCCCGGTTATAAATTTGTCGTAAGGGTCAAGTTCCATTGTGCCAACAAATCACGTTCCCATAAGGTACAAGGCACAGCTAGAACAAAGGGTCGCAACACCCCCTGTCTCCCTTCAGGTCCCTTAACCAGCACGGAATGGGTGCTCTGCCACGGGACTTGCATGCCTCCGACGCCAGCGACGGCCGCCACCTCGCGAGTCAAGGGCCAGGTGCGTGGCCATTGGGACTTCTGGATAATGGTGACGTCCGCACCAGTATCGACCAGGCCCGTAAAAGGGCAACCATTTGATCAAACAGGTCAACAAGTGTTGCCCGGGAGAGACCTTGTGTGTCCAAAATATTTGCGACTAACCGGTACTGCCAAAGCCCTCAGCGCGTGGTCGAATATCACCAGCCATGTCCCTACATGGGAGTAAAACAAGCTGCACAATGCGCTCACCTGGGGGGACCGTACACGGTGGCGTTGGCGACCAGACCATGATTTTGAATTCACCCACATAATCAGGGTCAATGACCCCGGGCAGGACAAACAGCTCACTCTTAGTGGTCGAACAACGACCTAATAAAAGAGTCATGGTATCCGGAGGCGGGGGTCCAAAGACGCCCGTCGGTAGTAAATGTACACTAGTATCAGAAATTACGGTTGGTCCGGCAGTGGCCAGGTCCAGCCCAGCACTCCCTGCTGTGGCAGGACGGAGGTCGGCGATACGCTGCGGAGATCCTCCGAGTGGGGAGCCCCTGCCTGACCAACAAATTTTCTGGTAGCCCTTTGCGTCGTCCTCGGGGCGCCGGGCCGCACGCCCCTCCGGCCGTTTCCCTGTTGCCCCACTGGGTTCCCGAAGAGATCATATCTGGACTTACACCGATTACCCCAATGGCAGCCTTTGTGACACTTGGGGCATAACTGTGAAGACACAGCGTCCCGTGGCGCCTGCCGCTCTCCAGATCTCCTGGGGCAGTCGCGCCTGATATGACCTTCCTGCCCACAGAGAAAACATATAACAGCCGCCCTCCCTACCGTAAGCTGGTTCGCCAGGGCGGAGGCCAACATGTCGGCTTTAAATTGCTCAGAGCCACATTTTGGCATGCTTTAATTAGGTCTGAGAGAGTCTTTGCCTTATTCCGTAGGGGGTCCAGGGCCTTCTTGCAATCAACATTGGCATTTTCAATTGCCAATTGAAACAATAACAAGTGCTGAGCCTCCTCCGAATCAATCTGACGCTGTATGGCAGTTTGGAGCCTATCCAGAAACGTAACGTAAGGCTCCTGAGCACCCTTACGGACGGCAGCAAAAGAAGTCTCCTGCCGACCCGCATCAGGGACTTGTTTCAGCGCCTTCAAGGTTAAAGAGGCTGCCTGGGTAAAGGCCACCCTGTTTAGCTGGACCTGTGCCTGGGGCGTGGCATATTGCCCCTGTCCTACCAACTCGTCCACCCCAAGAGGGACCCCATTACCGACATTCTCCATAACCTGCAGGGCCACAGCTTCCCGATACTCAGAGTCCCACACAGAGTACTGTGCCGGGCTGAGCAATAAACGCAACAAGGTACGCCAATCATGGAGTGTCATCACATACGATTCAGAGACAGCCACTATTAGATTCATTGTATAGGACGACTGTAACCCATAATCGCGAACACTTTTCCGCAACTCCTTAATCAACTCATAAGGGAGAGAGTCATACTGAGCCGGCGGCCCGGGAAGATACACCACCGGCATCGCTTGCAGTAGCTGCACGTCCCCTCGGCGCAATGCCTCCTGCCGGCAGCCCGAAAGGGCTCCGGTATAGGCAGGCTGCGCCGTAGCAGGCACAGCATATACATACGGCGGCGCAGCAGACAAAGGGAGAGTAAGGGGAGGAGGGTGAACGATCGACGAACGGGATACCGCCTGCAGGCGCTGGGTCTGCAAAAGGTCCTTTACTGAGGGTGCAGCAGCAGCCGTCGTTGTAAGAGGGGCCAAAGGCGGGTATAGATCAGATCCTCCCTTCGGGTCTGCAGTCCCAGAGTCAGAAGGATCGCCAGAGTCATTATGATCCTGGTCCCGATACAAGTCCTGGGGATCCGGAACAGCAGCGTACATCGGCTCCAATTCTTCTGTTGGAGGCAAAACCTCAAAGGACAGGGGGTCCTCCTGATCATTCCCTGCCCCCAAGTCGCACGTCGCCGGCGCCTCCTGTAACACCGGTTCAGCGGGATGCAGCGCCTGCAGCGCCGTAAAAACAGTTTTCCATGTAATCAGTACCCCTTTGGGTAGGGGCTGGGACAAGCTTTCACGAGTCTGTAGCTCCTGGCCCACCTTTTGCCATAAGGTAAGATCATAAGAACCACCTTCAGGGAACCATGTACAATGATCTCGAATCCATACTAATAACTGGACCAGTGGTATGGGTTGCACCTTAAACCCTTGCTCCTTTAAAATACGTTGCAAAATCTCAAGCTGCAACTTCTGCTCTCTCGTGGCTGATTGCCCCATGCTGTCAATTCTTCCGCGGCTGCTCACCTGTCCGCCCTGCGGATGGTGATGTCCTGGTAGTCGGCCGAATCTTTTATGAATTCATATCCTCCGTCCAGCCGCGGGTACACCACCGGATCATAAATTCAGATCTGTATTCCCGATTCGGGCGCCATTTGTGGTGTATGAATGCACGGACTCCGGCTAGGGTAAGCACGAAATCGTGCTTGGGTTAAGCAGCAAGACTTTTATATCTTTCAGTCACATTCTATATTTTTCCATGTTCCTGTGTTTATAACTAACAGCAATTCCGTAACCTTCAAAACCAGTAACAAATAACACCCGTCTATGCAAGGCCGTAGGGCCGATAACAAGTAACTCTTGCCTGTACAAGGCTGTGATAACAGAGACCAGCCTTTTGGCCACAGCTCTCCTCTCAGTTCCTTGTTTACTTGGCCCTGCTGTTCCCCACAGACCTGGGTTCTAATCCTGCTCTGCCACCTGCCTGCTGTGTGGCCATGGGCAAGTCACTTTACTTTTCTGGGCCTCGGTTCCTTCATCTGTAAAATGGGGATGAATACTGGGGGCCCCTTGTGGGACATGGGCTGTGTCCAAGCTGATTACCTTGTATCTACCCCAATGGTTAATACAGTGCCCGGTACATTGTAAGTGCTTCACAAAAACCATTAAATAGAATGTAAGAGGTAGCTTCAGAAGGGTATTTTAGGCTTAATTTCGATCCTCAAATCTGGCCCAAAAGCCCAGAGCAGGGGTACAGGTTGAATTTTTCCAACCACTTAATGATCTCAGTTGTCACTTAATTAACACCATTATGATTTCTCTTTCTACTTTTACTGTTGTCACCATTATTGTTTATTGCATAATATACTTCAATATTAAGTACTAATTGAATCAAACAATCAATCAAATTGAAGTACAACAGAAGCTCAAGCTACATTCTTTGCACACAAGGAGCTTAAACTTTTCAAAAATGTTGCAGGTGCCTGTGACACACAGCCATTCAGTGGCAGAACTGGAAGGAAATCTTGAGGTCCTGTCATCTATTTTTTTGCCAGGTCAATCTGAATATTGCATTCAACCATGTTTAAATAAATGGGGTAGGATGCCTATTACCACTACAACGAAATATCTGCAATCCCCAGAGCAGAAATATAAAGCTCTTATCAATTATGGAAAAAGTACGATAAGTCCGTTGTGGTTCTCCTAGGAAGGCGTCCCACTCTGGTACCACGTGGGACTGGGCAGTCATTTAGGTTGTGGGGGCCGGGACCACAGAGAGCCCACGATCCAGACGTTCCAAGATTCCCGGTTGGTCAGCCGTTTCAGCGGATCCCCGGGCCCGTCATCCTACGGGGAATCCCCCAGAAAATAACCCGGCCGTCTGCTGAGGGGACGGCGCAGGCATCTGGAGAGCTGAAAGGGGGAGGGAGGATCCTGATGACTCCCACCCCCTGCCCAGACCTTCCTGTCACCCCCACCAGCGTCCAGGAGCGATGAGATGAAGTGAGCCTCTCTCTCAGCAGAGGTCGGTGCTCCCCAGTCCAGAACAGGCTATGTGACTCTGGAGAGGAGCAGTGGAAAGGTGAGGGTCAGGGATGGGAAACTTCAGTATAAGCCCGGAATAGGAGGATCAAAGTTAGAATTTCTCCTATTCATTCACGTTACTTCCCTGAGGAAAGATTAACCATTCCAGCTAATACCCCCTCCAGGACCAGATGAGAGGGCGTGGATCTCATCTGTGATTGAGTGAAGGGAACTCAGCCACCCATAAATTGTCAGTGGAAAGAGCCAAGTTCTGGGACTCAGAAGACCCCCCTATCTCAGCCACTGGCCTGCTGTGTGATCTCGGGAAAACTGTTTAATATCTCTGTGCTCCAGTTTCCTCATCTGCTAAGTGCCTAGTGCCTAGTATCCCGTAAGTGCTCACAAGATATCGTTGATTGATCAATCAATCTGTAGCTTTCATTCAAGCATCGTAGCTTTCGGCAAGTATCATGGCCTAGTGGATAGGGCATGGGCCTGGAAGTCAGTAGGATCTGGCTTCTAATCTCGGCTCTGCCATGTGTCTGCTGTGTGATCTTGGGCAAGGCACTTTATTTATCTGAGCCTCAGTTACCTTATTTGCAAAATGGGGAAAAAGAGTGTGAGCTCCATGTGGGACAGGGACTGTGTCCAACCGGATTAATTGGCATATACTCCAGAGCTTAGATAAGTGCTTGGTCCATAATAATACTATTGTTATTGTTATTCCCTGTGTCGTAACTCATAAATTGCCTGGAACCTTGGTTTTTTTCATACACTGTGGGCAGAGATCCAACAATCTATTATATTGTAAACTCCTCGAAGGCAAGGATGTCATTTTTGCGCTCCCTCCCACTTAGACTGTAAGCCTCAGGCAGACCAGAAACTGTGCCCGATGTACCTATCCCAGTGCTGAGCATGCAATAGGATGAAAATAGGGAATTCAACATCAGTTCTCCCTCATATTCATTAATTCATTCATTAAATCGTATTTATTGAGCGCTTACTGTGTGCAGAGCACTGTACTAGGTGCTTGGGAAGTACAAGTCGGAAACCTGTAGAGATGGTCCCTACCCAACAACGGGCTCACATTTTACAATGGGGAGACAGACAACAAAACAAAACATGTAGACAGGTGTCAAAATCGTCAGAACAAATAAAATTGTAGCTATATGCACATCATTAACAAAATAAATAGAATAGCAAAAATGTACAAGTAAAATAGAGTAATAAATCTGTACAAATATATACAAGTGCTCTCGGGAGGGGACGGAGGTAGGGCGGGGGGATGGGGAGGAGGAGAGGAAGGAGGGGCTCACTCTGGGAAGGCCGCTGGAGGAGGTGAGCTCTCAGTAGGGCTTTGAAGGGAGGAAGAGAGCTAGCTTGATGGATGTGTGCAGAGAGAGCATTCCAGGCCAGGGGAAGGACGTTGTCCGTGGGTTGGCAGCGGGACAGGTGAGAACGAGATACAGTGAGGAGGTTAGCGGCAGAGGAGCGGAGGATTCAGGCTGGGCTGTAGAAGGAGAGAAGGGAGGAGGGGTAGGAGGGGGAGAGGTGATAGAGAGCCTTGAAGCCGAGAGTGAGGAGTTTTTCCTTGATTCGTAGGCTGACAGTCAGCCACTGGAGATTTTTGAGGAGGGGAGTGACATTCCCAGAGCATTTTCTTACAAAGATAATCCGGGCAGCAGAGCGAAGTATAGACTGAAGCAGGAACAGACAGAAGGATGGGAGATCAGAGAGGAGGCTGGTTCAGTAATCCAGTCGGGATAGGATGCGAGATTGAACCAGCAAGGTAGCAGTTTGGATGGAGAGGAAAGGGCGGATCATGGCGATGTTGTGGATGTGAGACCGGCAGTTTTTGATGACAGATTGGATATGTAGGGTGAATGAGAAAGCTTAGTTGAGGATGACATCAAGACTGCGGGTTTGTGAGACTGGAAGGATGGTAGTGCCGTCTACAGTGACGGAAAAGTTAGGGAGAGGACAGGGTTTGGGAGGGAAGATAAGGAGTTCAATCTCGGACATATTGAGTTTTAGATGGCCGGAAGACACCCAGATGGAGATGTCCTGAAGGCCGGAGGAGATACGAGCCTGGAGGAAGCGGGAGAGAACAGGGGCAGAGATGTAGCTTTGGGTGTCATCAGCGCAGAGATGATAGTTGATGCCATGGGAGCGAATGAGTTCACCAAGGGAGTGAGTGTAGATAGGGAACAGAAGGGCACCAAGAACCGACGCTTGAGAAACCTCTACAGTAAGGGGATGGGAGGGAGAGGAAGAGCCCTTAAAGAAACTGAGAATGAACAACTGGAGAGCTAAGAGGAGAACCAGGAGAGGACGGAGCCTCTGGAGCTAAGGTTGGATAGCGTGTTGAGGAGAAGGGAGTGTTTCACAGTGTCGCAGGCGACTGAGAGGTCAAAGAGGATTAGGATAGAGTAGGAGACTGAGATTGAGACTGGAGCCCTAAAAGGGACCTAATTACCTTGTATGTACCCCAGGACGTAGTATAATGTTTAACACATAGTACGTGCTTAACAAATACCATAACTAATATTACCATATTCTTATTGTGTTATTGTTATTATGTTATCTAAGATATTATCTATATCATATATTAATAAATCTATTCTTATGATAGTGCTTATAAAATACTCTAGGTATCTTACTGATTTGCAAATTGTAAATTAAAGAAAAGGAGCAGGTTTGAGCATAGGGATAGGGTTTGAGGCATAGAAATAAGTTAAACTGGTCTCTAGTCCAATAAGTTAAACTGGTCACGAGACTGAGAGCTGACTGTGGGTAAGCTCACTACTAACTGTGGATAGGGAAAAAATCTACCAATTCTCTTGCATTGTCCTTTCCCAAGCGCTTAGTACAGTGTTCTGCGCACAGTAAGCACTCAATAAATACTATTGACTGATAACCAACTCTGTTGTATTGTATTCTCCCAGCCACTTAGTTCAGTGCTCTGCACGCAGTAAGCACTCAGTAAATACCATTGATTGACTAATTGCTTGAATGTGGGCAGGGCAGTTCTCTGCCAACCATGTTGTATTGTACTCTCCCAAGTGCTTAGTACAGTGTTCTGCACTGTAAATGTTCAATAATTATCACTGACTGATTAATGTTGTCTTCTGGTTTGAGATAGGTTTAGGGATAAGAAAGAAGTCATAATTAAGTGTTGGCCTATGGGAAGCATAAGACCAGTAATGGCATATTACCTGCCTACAAAGACCTTAGACTCCGATCAATCAATCAATGATATTTATTGAGCGCTGACAGAGTGCCAAGCACTGTTCTCAGCACTTGGGAGAATACAGTAGAGCAGAGCAGCCAGGCCTGTTCCCTGCTCACAAACTTACGGTCAAAAGGGGGAGACAGACATTAATAAAAATAAAGGAAAGGGAAGATAGAAGTATTTACATCAGAGAAATCTAGGGAGGTGGCTGTGCAATTGAGTAAAACAATATACATGCATAGGAGAAGTATCAGTTGGTCCATGATGGGTAGAGATGGTGGATGGGTTTGTCTGCCTGAGAGTTAACTGGGAAAGGCTCATTGAAGGAGACGGGCTCTTGTGTGGGAATTGGAACGTGGAAGGAATGTGGTCTGTCAGGAGAAGCAGCATGGTGCAGTGGATAAACCACAAGTCAGAAGGTCATGGGTCCTAATCCCGGCTCTGCTACTTGTTTGCTGTGTGACCTTGGACAAGTCACTTCACTTCTCTGGATCTCAGTTACCTCATCTGAAAAATGGAGGTTGAGACTGTGAGCCCCACGTGGGACCAACCCGATTTGCCGGTATCTCCCCCAGCATTTAGCACAGTGACGCACACATAGTAAGCGCTTAGCACATACAGTAATTATTATTTGAAGGGGTGGAAGTTCTAAGATGGGAAGGAGGTAGGACGGGGGGGATGGGGAGGAGGAGAGGAAAAAGAGGGCTCAGTCACTTGATTTTGTAATCTCCAGTGACTGTACAATTTCTAACCTCACCAATTCACAAATTCCTCTAACTGATCACAACATCCTCACCTACTCTCTTTCCCATACATCCACCCCCGACAAATCTGTCCTTTTCCCCCACAGAGACATCCCTTCTTCTGACGCCCTCTTCAGCCATCCTACCCCATTTGGCCTCCGTACCCAAACTGCCTACTGATGCACAAACGGACACACTCAACACCATCCTCTCCACTGAACTGAACTCCCTTGTTACCCTGTCCCTCCGCAAGTCGTGTACCACTAATACCACTAACCTTCAACCCTGGATCACCTCCACAGTGTGATTCCTTCACTCCTGTGCCTAAGCAGCAAAGCGCTGTTGGAGGAATCCAGGCATCTCTCTCATCTTGTCTACCTTAAATTAATTAAATTTGACCCTGTCCTCTGCCCGACAACGGTACTTCTTCCTAATTCACTCCCATGTCCACTGCCCCCGCCAGCTTTTCCAGACATTTAACTCTCTCTTCAAACCTCCTGTGCCCCTGCTCTCACCATCTCATCCACCTAATGATCTGGCCACTTACTTCATCAGCATAATTGAACCCAGCAGCCGTGATCTCTGTAAAATCTCCCCTGGTCCTCTCCAATCCACCCTCCTCCTCCATCCTCTTTGACTCTCCCTGTATTCCCTTCAGTTCACTCAAGATGAACTCTCTTCTTCTCTAAATCCACCCCCTCCACCTGTGCATCTGACCCCAACCCTTTTAAAACACTTGTCCCTTCCCTTCTTCCCTTCTTGACTGTCCTCGTCAGTTGGTTTCTTCCCCACTGCTTTCAAACATGCTTATGTATCCCCTATCCTAGCCTACAAAAACCCTTCTCGTGACCCCCACGGCTTCCTCCAGTTATTGCCCCATCTCCGTCCTACCATTTCTCTTCAACTTCTGTAGAGATTGTGTACACCCACTGTCTCAACTTTGCTTCCTCCGATTTTTCTCTAGATCCCCTCCAATCTGGCTTCTGTCCCCTTCACTCCGCAGAAAGAGCCTTCTTTTAGGTAACCAATAACCTTCTCGCCAAATCCGACGGCGTCTGCTCCATCCTAATCCTCCTAGACCTCTCAGCCACATTTGACACAGTAGACCACTCCCTTCTCCTTGAAAATTTATCCAACCTTGGATTCAGTGATATTGTCCTCTCTTGGTTTTCCTCCTCTTTCTCTGACCACTCCTTCTAAGTTTCTTTTGCCGGCTCTTTCTCAGTCCCCCACCCTCGGACTGACTTGAGGTGACTGTCCCTCAAGGCTCAGTTCTAGTTTTCCTTCTATTCTCCCTCAACACCCATTTGGAGAACTCATTCTCTCCCTTGGATTCAATTACAATCTCTATACAGATGATTCCCAAATCTACATCTCCAGCCCTGATCTCTCTCCTTCTGCAATCTCACATTTCCTCCTGCCTTCAAGACATGCCCTCACTCTGCACAACCACCAAGCTAGCGCTCTTCCTCCCTTCAAAGCCCTACTGAGAGCTCACCTCCTCCAGGAGGCCTTCCCAGACTTTTTCCTCTCCTCCTCCCCACCCCCCTCGCCCTACCTACTTCCCCTCCCCACAGCACCTGAATATATGTTTGAACATATTTATTACTCTATTTATTTTACTTGTACATATTTACTATTCTATTTAGTTTGTTAATGATGTGCATCTAGCTTTATTTCTATTTATTCTGACGACTTGACACCTGCACACATGTTTTGTTTTGTTGTTCGTCTCCCCCTTCTAGACTGTGAGCCCATTGTTGGGTAGGGACTGCCTCAATATGTTGCCAACTTGTATTTCCCAAGCGATTAGTACAGTGTTCTGCACACAGTAAGCGCTCAATAAATACGATTGAATGAATGAATGAAAGGTAGAGGAGCTATTGAATAGGCATGAAAGGATCGGAAGGGATTCGACTAGTTCATAATAATGATAATTCATTCATCTGGGATCAATGTCACTGTGAAGACAGAATTCCTGCTGCTGGGTTTCTTGGAAGCCCGGGAGCTGCAGCTGGTCTACGCTGCACTGTACCTCCTGCTCTACCTGGCGGCCCTGACAGGGAAAGTCCTCAACATCGCCATCATCACCCTCGACCGGTGCTTCCACATCTCCACGTACTTCTTCCTCAGGCACCTGTCAGTTACCTTATCTGGCCTCGACCTCTGCCTCAACTCTGTCATCCGCCCCAAATCCATCCAGAACTCCCTGACCAATAATAACTCCATCTCCTTCCTAGGCTACATCGCTCAGCCCTTTCTGTGGATCTTTTTTTATGGGTTTTCAGTATTTCGTCTTCATGGCAATGTCCTACTACCGCTGCGCCGCCATCTGCCTCTCTCTGCGCCACAACGTCATCATGGATCGAGGGTCCTGTGGAAAGATGGCGTCCGCCTCACGGCTTAGTGGATTGGGTTCTTGTTTTCAGCTTCGACCTTCATGTCCTTCTGCAGGTCCAACTTTATCCCCCAGTTCTTCTCTGACGTCACCACTCTGCTGATGATTTCCTGCTCTGAGGACCACGTTGCCATGGACGTGGTCAGGATCAAAGGGGCAGCGTTAGCCGTCGCTTGCATCGTGCCCATCGTCGTCTGGTACATCCGTATTTTCTGGGCCGTGCTGAGGATGACGGCCACTGAGGGCCGGGCCAAAGCCTTCTCCACCATGCTGCCTCACCTCACTGTCGTCATTGTTTTTTTCTCTACCGGGATTTTCGCCTATCTCGAACCACCCTCGGACTCCCCCTCGACGCTGGGTCTGCGGCGTTCGTGTTCTACCTACACTGTGGTGCCCCCCGCCCTCAACGCCCTCATCTACAGCCTGAAGAATAAAAATGTGAAATCTGCCCTCGGGGGGGTCCTAAAGGGTACACTCTCCCAGTTCTCTCTCTGGCATAAAATGTCTGTTTCTTCGTGCCAATCACCCAAGCTGCTGTCAGAGGGATTGTCCAAGGATTTGTCCAGATTTACAGCCATTCTTTGGGTATAAAGACAGAATCCCAACAGGGAAGATTTTCCTATGCGTGCTGCTGTGCCTGAGAAGACCCTTCTTCATGTTCAGGATTTAGAGAACTTTCCTTGATCCTCCATGGGAGAAATGCAAGGTACCCCTGTAGATTGTAAACGTCATGTGGGCAGGGAACATTTCTACCAACATTGTTGTACTGTACTCTCCCAAGCACTTAGTCCCATGCTCAGCACATAATAAGCACTCAATAAATACCACTGCTTGATTGATTGCTTTAGACAGTGCTCCACACGGAGTAAGTGCTCAATAAATACTATTGACTGATTGACTGATTGATTAATATCTGTATCCTACTCTAGACTTGTAAGTATACTCCTCTAATAATATAATTATAATTTTGGTGTTTGTTAAGTGTTTACTATGTGTAAAGCACTGTTCAAGCGCTGGGGAGGATACAGGGTCATAAGGTTGTCCCTTGTGGGGCTCACAATCTTAATCCCGATTTTACAGATGAGGTAACTGAGGCACAGAGATGGTAAGTGACTTGCCCAAAGTCACACAGCTGACAAGCGGTGGAGCGAGGATTTGAACCCATGACCTCTGACTCCCAATCCCGTGTGCTTTCCGCGGAGACACGCTGCTTCTGTAGAGTTGTAAACTCATTGTGGGCAGGGAATATGTCTACCAACTCAGATATATTGTACTCTCCTAAGTGCCTACTGCAGTGCTCTGCATATAGTAAGCACTCAATAAATACCATTGATTGATCGATTGCTTTGTACAGTACTCCACACAGCATAAGTGCTCAATAAATACCAATGGTAAATTTTCTGATTGATTAATATCTGTATCCTCCTCTAGATTGCAAGCACATGAACAATAATAATGATAATATTTATTAAGCGCTTACTATGTGTAAAGCACTGTTCTAAGTGCTCATTGTGGCCAAGGAATGTGTCTGCCAACTCAGTTATTCTGTACTTTCCTAAGGACCTAGTACAGTGCTCTGCACATGGAAAGTGTTCAATAAATACCATTGATTGATTGAGTGATCGATTGATTAATTTCTCTATCCCCCCCTAGCTTGTAAGCTCACTGTGGACAAGTAAACCTGTTTAACAGCTCTGTATTACTGTACAATCCCAGGCATTTTGTACAGTGCTCTGCACACAGAAATCGCGCAATAAAGACCATGGATTGATTGACTGATTATTTGATGAGGTGGGATGAGCCGGGATAGAGAAACGGGGTATACAGGGGGGTACCAAGACCCAAGACACACAGTTGCCATTTCCCCAATTCCTGGAAGTTTGCCCCAAGAAACTCAAAACAGTTCAACTGTATCAGATCAGCAGTTACCCTTCATACTGATGTATGCTTTTACACTCCCAATTCTTACTTATTTATAGATTAACAATTGTATATTCAGTTAGTAACGGATCTACTTCCTCCTGGCATTGGTACCCCTCCTTGTAAAATCCTTACGTTCTCTAATGAGAATCACTGGTATCTACCCTCTTCACTAAATTGTGAACTCCCTGATACTAAAATGTGCATGTCTTCCTTTTTTTGGAATTTGTTAAATGCTTAGTATGCGCCAGGCATCGTACTAAGTACTAGACTAAATAAAAAATAATCGGTCAGTTGGTCAATTGTATTTATTGAGTGCTTATTGTGTGCAGAACATTGTAGTAGGTGCTTAGGAGAATACAATAATACAATAAAAAAGACGCATTCCCTCTCCACAACGAGTTTACAGGGTAGAGGGGGAGATAGACATTAATGTAAATAATGTAAATAAAGAATGGATATGGGTATATGTCTCCCCCTTCTAGACTGTGAGCCCGTTGTTAGGAGAGTACAATAATACATTATAAAAGACGCGTTTCCAGTCCACAGTAAGCTTATCGCATAGCGGGGAAGACAGACGTTAATGTAAATGAATAATGGATATGGGTTTTATGGGGCTGGATGAAAAAAGAGAGCAAGTCAGTATACCACAGAAGGGAGTGGGAAAAAAGGAATTCAGGGCTTATACAGGGAAGGCGTTTTGGAGTTGCTGTGCCATAAATACGACCTTCAAGGTGGTGAGGAGAGTGATCATTCATCGGATATGAAGACGAAGGGCATTCCATCTCAGGAACAGGATGTGGGTGACAGATCGGCAGTGAGATAAACTAAATCGCGGTACAGTGAGTAAGTTAGCACTAGAGTAGTGAGGTGTGCAGCCTGGGTTGCAGCAGTGAGGTGAAGTAGGAGGGGGAAAAGCTGATTGAGTGCTTAAAAATCAAAGATAAGGAGTTTTGCTTGATGCTGGAGTGGATTGCAAACCACTGGAGGTTCCTGCCTGAGGAGTGGGGAAACGTGGCCTGAACGTTTTCGTAGTAAAATGATCCGGGCAGCAGAGTGAAGTATGGACTGGAATGGAGAGAGACAGGAGCCAGCGAGTTCAGCAAGGATGCTGATGTAGTCATCAAGGTGGGACATGATATGTGATTTCATTAATTTGGTAGCAGTTTGGATGGAGAGTAAAGGAAATTGTTTTATGTACTTCATTAAGTACTAAGTCAATCAAATTGAAGTGCAACAGAAGGGCAAGATATATTCTTTGCAAATAAGGAGCTTACACTTGACCAAAGATTTACAGGTACTTGTGAACGCCTGAGTTCTAAAATGGCAGATGGGAAAACGAAATTTGATTGGAAAATCCTCCTGGATGAGAGGGGCTTCCAAGAGGGATTTGCAAATGGCGAGAAATGAGGTTTGGCAGGTTTGAAGGAGGGAGGGAGCACCAGGCAGGTGGAAGGGTGCAATCCAAGGGTTGTAGGCAGGGAGGTTTAGAACGATACACGGTACGAAAGTCTTGGGAGATAGGACAGTGTGAACTGGGGTGTAGTGGGAGACGTGAATGGGTAGGTAAGAGAGAGAGAGCTTATTTAGAATGGTCCACGATCTTTGCAATCTCTAGAGTTGAAACAGAGACCAATTATTAATCATGAATATGGAATGATGATGGGTCCATTATTGTCGTTCTAGGAAGGTGCCAGAAACTCCTCACCCTCGGCTTCAAGGCTCTCCATCACCTCGCCCCCTCCTACCTCACCTCCCTTCTCTCCTTCTACAGCCCAGCCCGCACCCTCCGCTCCTCTGGCGCTAATCTCCTCACCGTGCCTCGTTCTCTCCTGTCCCGCCGTCGACCCCCTGCCCACGTCATCCCCCTGGCCTGGAATGCTCTCCCTCCGCAAATCCGCCAAGCTAGCTCTCTTCCTCCCTTCAAGGCCCTACTGAGCGCTCACCTCCTCCAGGAGACATTCCCAGACTGAGCCCCCTCCTTCCTCTCCCCCTCGTCCCCATCTCCATCCCCCTCGTCTTGCCTCCTTCCCTTCCCCACAGCACCTGTATATATGTATATATGATTGTACATATTTATTACTCTATTTATTTATTTTACTTGTCCATATCTATTCTGTTTATTTTATTTTGTTAATATGTTTGGTTTTGTTCTGTGTCTCCCCCTTCTAGACTGTGAGCCCACTGTTGCGTAGGGACCGTCCCTGTATGTTGCCAACTTGTATTTCCCAAGCGCTTAGTACAGTGCTCTGCACACAGTAAGCGCTCAATAAATACGATTGATTGATTGATTGATTGAAGGTGTCCCAGAGTGGGAACCACGTAGGACTGGGCAATTATTGAGGCTGTAAGGGCTGAGACCACAGGGAGCCCACGAACCCGGCCTTCTGAGATTCCCGGACAGTAAATTGCCTCACCCAAGCTCCGGACCTGTCCTCCCATGGGGAATCCCCCAGTAAATAACCCGGCCGTCGTCTGAGGGGATGGCGCAGACATCTGGAGAGCCGAGAGGGGGAGGGAGGGTCCTGACAGCCCCCTCCCCTCACCCAGACCTTTCTCTTCCCCTCCCCCGCCCCAGCGTCCAGGACCGACGAGGTGGAGTGAGCATCTCTCTCAGCAGAGGTCGATGCTCCCCAGCCTAGGACACACTCAGTGATTCTGGAGAGGAGCAGGGGAAGGTGAGGAAGAGGGAAGGAAAATTTCAATATAAACCCAGGATAAGGAATTTACCTTTACTTTCTTAATATTAATAATAATGGTATTTATTAAGTGTTTACCTTGTACCAACACCATACCCAGTACTGGAGTAGATATAATAATAATAATAATAATAATAATAATAATAATAATAATAATAATGATAATAATAATAATGACATTTATTAAGCGCTTACTATGTGCAAAGCACTGTTCTAAGCACTGGGTTGGTTACAAAGTGATCAGGTTGTCCCACGGGGGGCCCACAATCTTAATCCCCATTTTACAGATGAGGTAACTGAGACACAGAGAAGTTAAGTGACTTGCCCAAAGTCACACAGCTGACAATTGGTGGAGCCGGGATTCGAACCCATGAACTCTGACTCCAAAGTCCGGGCTCTTTCCACTGAGCCACGCTGCTTTGACACTGGCCCTGTCCCGCATGGGATTCACCGTCATAAACCCTATTTTACAGATGAGGAAACCGAGGGACAGAAAAGTTAAGTGGCTTGCCCCAAGTCGCCCAGCAGGTAAGTGGCAATTTCGGGATTAACACCAAGGTTCCCTAGACTCCCAGTACCATCCTCTTTCCAGTAGGCTGTGCTGCTACTCCAATTATGCAGAATTGTGTGACCACAATCCTTGCAGATGTTTGCAAATAGAATAGACTTCTAGGAGTCAGGAATGGGTTCAGTGCTGTCCTGAACCAAGGGAGGTTGACTGGAGGAGATGAATGTTTGGTACAGTGTCTGGAACATAGTGAGCATGAAAAAGTACCGTAAAATCCCCCGAGATTCCCTCCAACCCAAAGATTTTCTCCTCTCCCGTGCACTCTTCTATGGAATATCATTCTCTGCCGTATCTTTCCTAAATGTCCTTAGGCAGTCAACGTCAATTCCTGGAAAATGACCGATGTCACCGTGAAGACAGAATTCCTCCTGCTGGGATTCTTGGAGGTCCGGGAGCTGCAGCTGGTTCAGGCCGCGCTGTTCCTCCTGGTCTACCTGGTGGCCCTGACAGGAAATCTCCTCATCATTGCCGTCACCACCCTCGAGTGGCGCCTCCACACCACCATGTACGTCTTCCGCAGGAACCTGTCCGTCCTCGACCTCTGCTACATCTACACCACCGTCCCCAAATCCGTCTAGAAATCCCTGACCAACAGGACATCCAAGTCCCTAGAGGCCTGTGCCGCCCAGGTATTCTCCGTGGTCTGGTTTGCTGGTTCAGAGCTGTCCAGCTTCTCGGTGTTGTCCTACAACGACTACGCTGCCATCTGCCTCTCCCTGAGCTGCGAGGTCGTCATGGCTCAAGGGGCCTGTGGGAAGATGTCCGCCGCCTCCTGGTGCCTCGGCGCCCTGTTTGCAGCAATGTGTTCAGCTGGGAGTTTCTCCCTGTCCTTCCTGCCGGTCCAGCACCTTCCCCTAGTTGTTCTGTGACGTCCTTCCTCTGCTGAAGATCACCTGCTCCGAGAAGCACATCACCATTGACGCAACGGTAATTTAGGGCAGACTTAGCTGTCGTCTGCTTCATTTCCATCATCGTCTCGTAAGCGTGCATCTTCTGGACCATGCAGAGGAAACCCGTCTCTGAGCGCTGGGCCAAAGCCTTCTCCACCTGCCTGCCCCACCTTGTCGTAGTCACTGATTTCTTCTCTGCGGGTGCATTTAATCTACATGAAGCTGCCCTCATACTCCTCCTTGATTGTGGACCTGCTGGTGTACGTGTTCTATGCAACGATACCCCCTGCTCTGAAACCCCTTATCTAAAGCCTGAGAATCCGGGATATGAAGGCCGCCTTGGGCATGATCCTCTACTCTGGGACAAAATGTCTCCTTCCTCGTGAAAATAATCTCACACCACCACTTAACAAAGGAATTGTTCTTGGACCTATCTGTCCTACTGTGTTCATAGAAAACGATGGACGTTGATGAATTATTAAAGTCTAGGAGGGAGGCGGCTAAAACCGAAGTAGGATGGACAATCCAGTTTCGGGGAGGCATCATGGCCTAAAGGAAGGGGAGTCCCTGTATGTTGTAAACTCATTGTGGGCAGGGAATGTGTTTAACAGCTCTGGTAAACTGAACTCTCCCAATTGCTTAGCACAGTAAATCCAGTTTGGGGGCTGTTCTAATCCCTACTCAGCCACTTGTCTTCTGTGTGACCTTGGGCGATGCTACTTGACTTCTCCGTGCCTCAGTTACATCATCTGTACGGTGGGGATTAAGACTGTGAACCCCACATGGGATAACCTTATTACCTTGTATCTACTGCACTGTGATTAGGACAGTGCTGGGCACAAAGCAAATGCATAACAAATACCTTCATTTGTTTTTCAAACTTTATCATGGCCTGAAGGAATGGGAATCGCTCTAGACTCTGAGCTCATTTTGGATAGGGAACGTGTCTACCAACTCTGTTATACTGAACTTTTTCAAGTGCTTAGTACAGTGCTGGGCCTAGAGTAAATGCTCAATAAATATAATAGATTGATTGAGACTGGAGTTCTGATGCCAGCACTGCTACTGGCCTTCTGTGTGAACTTGAGTCAGTGACTTATTATCCCGAGGTTCTCTCTTCCTCGTACACCTTGAGCCCCTTTGGGACAGGAATTGTGTCTGTACTGATTCTTTTGTTTCTACTCTAGCAAGTGGAAAAATTTAGGCACACAACGTCTTAATAAATACAATAATGATATTATTAGCAATAACTATGAAAATACAATGATATGTATGCTATGTAGCATGACTCTGGGTGTGGGTATGAAAGTTAGAAAATATGCAGAGGTATGGGAGAAGGAAAGAAAGGATGACTGCAGCTCCATCTGTCTTGATAAATCCATCCTCTCTTATCAGTCCATTTTTCCTTCTTTCCATCCATCCATTCTTCCAACCATTCATCTATTCATCCATCCATCCATCCATCCATCCATCCATCCATCCAGAGCACGGGCTTGGGAGTCAGAGGTCGCGGGTTCTAATCTCAGTTCCACTATTTGTCTGCCTTATGACCTGGGGCAAGTCACTTCACTTCTCTGTGCTTCAGTTCCCTCATCTGTAAAATGGGGATTGACACTGTGAGACCCACGTGGGACAGGGATTGTGACCAAACTGATTAGCCTGTATCTACTCTAACACTTAGAACAGGGCTTGGCACAGAGTTAAGCGCTTAATAAAGACCATAATTATTACTATTATTATTATCAACGGTATTTATGGACCTTATCCTGAATGCGAAGCAGTGTAGTATGCAATCAGGAAAGGTGAAAAGAGATAAAATTGCATTGTTCCTGTTCTCCAGGAGATTATAATCTAATGGGGGAGATAGACACAGAGTAAATTACGTAGAGGAGGAAGGAGAGAAGGGAAAGATGAGAAAGAGGATTCAAGGATAAAGTTTATATAGTCAGTATGAACAGCACTTAAACGGACTTGCAGTGAGGACAGATCAGAAGAAGCAGCGTTGCCTAGTGAGTAGAGTGCGGGCCTGGGATTCAAATGGACATGGGTTCCGATCCCGGTTCCATCACATGTCTGCTGTTTGACCTTGGGCAGGGTCGCTTAAATTCTCTGTGCCTCAGTTCCATTATCTGTAAAACGGGGTTTGAGATATGAGCCCAACAGGGAACGTCGACTCTGTCCAATCTGATTAGCTTGTATCTACTCAAGCACTTAGTATAGTGCCTGATACATAGTAAACACTTCAAAAATATCATAAGAAAAAGTTACAGTTGGCTGGTTAACCGACAGACTGAGTGTCTCAGGTTTTGAATTAGACAAAGATGATACCAACCACAGTGGCTTAAGACTGTCGTTGACAGCAGGAATCGTTGGGACGCTGGGATGTGGATGCCGCTGTTTCCACGGAAACCCCGAGGGCCGGCACTGTGGCTGATGCTGCAGGGACCGGGCCCTTGTTTCTCAGGAACCTCAGGAACCACGGGACCAGAGGGTGTTTGGCTTGTCCAGGCCACGAGGTCCTTCGGCAGGGACCGAGCCATCCTCCAGGGATCCCCTCAGAGCAGCTCCTGCTTTATCTATAGGGATGGGGGCTGTCTGGAGAGCTTTTCAGGTTCTGAAGGAGAGCAGAGAGGGATCAAGGGCTCCTCTCTGTTCCTTCATGGATTACTGAACCAAAGAGTCTTAGGGGAAAGAGGGGACAAGCCCAGCCCTGCAGAGGTCAGTGACCCCCAGCCCCACGCCGCCCCGGTGAGAGTGGCGGAGGTGAGTGGGATGGAAGGGAAGCGGGAGACCAGGATGAGGATGGGTCCATGCTTTGTCCACTAAATGAGGATGGAAATGACTTGATTCGCTCTTGAGTTAGGTGAAGTAGGTTTAGAGAGCTGGAAAATGAATCGGGGAAGCTGGTTGGAGGAGGGGGGATCTTAGCAGTGCTCAGAATTGGGAAAGAATTGTGTTCTCTCTGATTTTGAGTGGATAAGGGAGGTTAGGATGGAAAGGGAGAGTCGATCATGAGTAACAACTAGAAAGTTGCTATGAGAGCTGAGAAGACGAGCTGAATGATTGAAAGGGGGTGAAGTGCAGTAATAGGGTGGAGAGTTTTCAAGCCGATTGTGAGTTTTTATTGCTTGTGAAAAGGCACAACTTGTTGTGGGAGGAGGCTGAGGAGAGGAGCTATGTAGGCTGAGCGATGCTTCATCAAAGAACTAGATGAATGATGAGGTACGATTGTGTCTGTGTGACTACTAGTGTGAATGAAGGTATGTGAGCATATGGAATCATTTTGGTTTATATGTGGGCTTCATTTTTGTTGTTTGTTTTATGATATCGCTAAGGGCTTATTATATGCCAGGTAGTGTACTAAGCACTGAGGTGGATGTAAGCTAATCAGGTTGGATGCAGTCCATGCCCCACAGGGTGCTCACTGTTGTAATCCCCAATTTAAAGACAAGGCAACTGAGGCACAGCGAAGGTAGGTGACTGGCCGTAGGTCACACAGCAGACAAGAAGAGGAGACAGGATTAAAATCCAGGTCCTTCTGTCTACCAGGCTCATTATCTGTCCACTAAATGGATGAATTAATATATAAAGGCACTTCTCTTTTAACTATAAAACCACCGAAAAAATTTCACAATAGTCATGTACATATATTTCTGTTCGCTGACGTCTTCTATTCACTATTCATTTTAGTTTCAGTCTCCTTAATCAAAAATAATACTCGATATTTATTAAGTGCTTACGACGTTCCAAGCGGAGTATTAAGTGCTGGAGGAGACTCAGGACAATCTAGTAGAACCCAGTATGTGTCCCAAACGTGATTCACAGACCAAGTAGGAGGGAAAACAGGTATCGAATCCTCATTTTACTATTGAGAAAACTGAGATGTACAGAAATTAAGTCACTTTCCATGGCTATGCAGCCGACAATTTGAAAAGTTGGGATTAGAACCCAGGTCCTCGAACTCCGAGGCCTGGATTCTTCCCAATAGCAGCCTGTTTATACACAGTTCGAAGCTCCGTGCTTCCAATAGAATGGAAAATCGAAGTTCTTTGAGGGCAGTGATCATATGTACTAATACCATGAACTCTGTAGGTACGCAGTAAATAGACTTGATTGACTTAGTCTCCCTTCACCCCTAACATCAGAGTCTCTAAACTGAAGTCCTCCCGCTTTCTTTCTTCCTTCCTTCCTTCCTTCCTTCCTTCCTTCCTTCCTTCCTTCCTTCCTTCCTTCCTTCCTTCCTTCCTTCCTTCCTTCCTTCCTTCCTTCCTTCCTTCCTTCCTATTTATTGAGTGCTTACTGTGTGCAGAGCACTGTACTAAGCGCTTGGGAAGTACAATTAGGTAACATATAGAGAAGGTCCCTACCCAACCATGGGCTCACAGTCTAGAAAGGGGAGACAGACAACAAAACAAAACATGTGGACAGGTTTTAAGTGGTCAGAACAAAATAATTAAAGTTAAATGCACATCATTAACAAAACAAATAGAATAGTAAATATGTACAAGTAAAATAGAGCTATAAATCTCTACAAACATATATCCAGGTGCTGTTGGGGGGGGAATTAGGTAGGGCGGGGGGGATGGGGAGGAGGAGAGGAAAAAGGGGGCTCAGTCAGGAAGGACTCTTGGAAGACGTGAGCTCTCAGTAGGGCTTTGAAAGGAGGAAGAGAGCTAGCTTGGCAGATGTGTGGAGGGAGGGCATTCCGGGCCAGGGGGACGAGGTGGGCCGGAGGTCGGACGTGGGACAGGCCAGAACGAGATACAGTGAGGAGGTTAGTGGCAGAGGAGCGGAGGGTGCGGGCTGGGCTGTAGACAGAGAGAAGGGAGGTGAGGTAGGAGGGGGCTAGGTGATGGAGGGCCTTGAAGCCGAGAGTAAGTAGTTTTTGCTTTGATGCGTAGGTTGACTGGGAGCCACTGGAGATTCTTGAGGAGGGGAGTAACATGCCCAGAGCATTTCTGCACAAAGATGATCCGGGCAGAAGTGTGAAGTACAGACTGAAGTGGGGAGAGGTAAGAGGATGGGAGATCAGAGAGGAGGCTAATGCAATAATCCAGTCGAGATAAGATGGGAGATTGAACCAGCAAGGTAACGGTTTGGACGGAACCGAAAGGGCAGATCTTGGAGATGTTGTGGAGGTGAGATTGGCTGGTTTTGGTGACGGATTGGATGTGTGGGGTGAACGAGAGAGCGGAGTTGAGGATGACACCAAGGTTGCGGGCTTCTGAGTTGGTAAGGATGGTAGTGCCGTCTAAGTGACAGAAAAGTCAGGGAGAGGGCAGGGTTTTGGAGGGAAGATAAGGAGTTCAGTCTTGGACATATTGAGTTTTAGATGGCGGGAAGACAGCCAGGTGGAGATGCCCTGAAGGCAGGAGGAGACAAGAGCCTGAAGGGAGGGATAGAGAGCAGGGACAGAGATGTAGATTTGGGGGTCATCAGCGTAGAGATGACACTTGAGGCCGTGGGAGCCAATGAGTTCACCAAGGGAGTAAGAGTAGATAGAGAACAGAAGGGGACCAAGATCTGACCCTTGAGGAACCCCTACTGTAAGGGGATGGGAAGGGGGATAGGAGCCCTTAAAGGAGACTGAGAATGAGCGGCCGGAGAGATAAGAGGAGAACAAGGAGAGGACAGAGTCTGTGAATCCAAGGTTGGATAGTGTGTTGGGGAGAAGGGCGTGGACCACAGTGTCAGAGGCAGATGAGCGGTCCCGGAGGATTAGGGTAGAGTAGGAGCCATTGGATTTGGCAAGAAGGAGGTCACTGGTGACCTTTGAAAGGGCAGTTTCGGTGAAGTGTAGGGAACGGAAGCCATATTGGAGGGGGTCAAGGAGAGAGTTGGCGTTGAGGAATTCGAGGCAGTGGGTGTAGACGACCCGTTCTAGGAGTTTGGAAAGGAATGGTAGGAGGCAGATAGGGTAATACTTAGAAGGGGAGGTGAGGTCAAGAGAGGGTTTTTTAGGATGGAGAAAACGTGGGCATGTTTGAAGGCAGAGGGGAAGGAACCAGAGGAGAGTGAGGTGTTGAAGATGAAAGTTAAGGAGGGGAGGAGGAAATGGGCGAGAGAGTTCATAAGATGAGAGGGAATGGGGTCTGAAGCACAGGTGGATAGAGTAGAGCTTGAGAGGAGGGAGGAGATCTCATCTGAAGATACTGCTGGGAAAGATGGGAGAGTAGCAGAGAGGGCTGAGAGCAAGGGTATTGGAGAAGGGGGAGGAGTGACTTTGGGGAGCTCAGACCTGATAGAGTTAATTTCACTAATGAAGTAGGAGGCCAGATCATTGGGGGTGAGGGATGGAGGAGGGGGAGGAACAGCGGGCCTGAGAAGGGAGTTTAATGTACGGATGAACTGACGGGACTGATAGGAATGGGTGTCAATAAGGGAGGAGAAATAGTTTTGTCTAGCAGAGAAGAGGGCAGGGTTAAGACAGGAAAGGGTAAACTTGAAGTGAACAAGGTTGGCTTGGTGTTTAGAGTTTTACCAGCAGCGTTCTGCAGCTCGAGCATAAGAGTGAAGGAGGCGGACAGTGACAGTGATCCAAGGCTGTGTGTTAGTGGTACAAGAGCAGTGAAGGGAAAGGGGAGTGAGTGAATTGGGTTGAGTAGAGAGGGTAGAGTTGAAAGCAGTAATCTGGTCATCAAGATTGGGTAGAGAGGAAAGGGAGGCGAAAAGGAGGCGATGTGGAGTGTGATGTGCTAAGAAAGATGGATGGGGTCGAGAGAGCGGAGTTCTCGGTGAGTTAGTGAAATAGAGTTACAGGGTAGAGGAGTGTGAGTGAGGAGGCATGTGAGAAGGTTATGATCAGAGAGAGGGATTTTAGAGTTGGTGAGGGTGGAGATAGTGCAGCGGTAGGAGATGATGAGGTCGAGGGTGTGACCAAGATGGTGATTGGGCGAGTGGGGTGGAGCAGGAGGTTGGCAGCGTCAAGGAGAGATAGAGGGTGGGCGGCAGAGAAGTCACCAGGGACATCTATGTGGATGTTGAAGTCTCCGAAGATGAGTGGGCAAGAATAGACATCATTCCCCAGAAATGTTTAATATCTCCACGGTGAACTCAAAGATCATTTTGAATTCAGTAACTGTCTCCTCTCCATAGAGAATCACCAGCAAGTGTCCTATCAATACCTTCACTCATGCCATCAAATGACTAACTTTGGCTCTTCCGTGATCCATTGCAGAAAGTCAATGCTGCCTCCTAAGAATGCCCAACGTCTCCACGGTGAGGGAATTCCTCCTGTTGGGATTCTTGGGGATCCGGAAGCTGCAGCTGGTCTACACCACGCTATTCATCCTGGTCTACCTGGAGGCCCTGACAGGGAATCTCCTCATCGTCGCCCTCACCGCCCTCGACCGGCACCTCCACACCGCCATGTACTTCTTCCTCAGGAATCTGTCTGTCATAGACCTCTGCTACATCTCCATCACCGTCCCCAAGTCTGTCGTCATCTCCCTGACCTATCTTAGATCCATCTCCCACCTGGGCTGTGTCGTCCAGGTCTTTTTGATGTTTCTGTTTGGTGTTTCAGAGCTGGTCGTCCTCACGGCGATGTCCTACAATTGCTACGTCGCCATCTGCCGCCCCGTGCGCCATGAGCTCATCATGAACAGCACGGCCTGTGGAAATATGGCGGCCGCCTCCTCGCTCAGCGGGGTGCTGTTTGGGGTCTCATTTGCAGCTTCGTCTTTCTCTCTGAACTTCTGTGGATCCACCATCGTCCAGCAGTTCTTCTGTGACTTCCCTTCCCTGCTGAAGATCTCCTGCTTAGAGGTCCACGTCGCCATCAATGTGAGCATCATCGTTGGGGTAGCATTAGTTGTTATCTGCTTCGTCTTCATCATCATCTCTTACATGCGCATCTTCCATGCCGTGCTGAAGATGCCGGCCGCCGAGAGCCCGGCCAAAGCCTTCTCCACTTGCCTGCCTCACCTCGCCATCGTCACTTTCTTCCTCTCTACTGGAGCGGTTGCCCACCTCAAGCCCATGCTAGACTCCCCCTCGACCCTAGACCTGCTGATGTCTGTGTTCTACACCGTGGTGCCCGCCGCCCTGAATCCCCTCATCTACAGCCTAAGGAACAGGGACATGAAGACCGCCCTGGGGGGAGTCGTAAAGGGGGGATTCCTCATTCCTCCTCTAAGCGACAAAATGTCTGTTTCCTTTTGTTGACTATCCCATTCCTCATCAAGGGTCTGGCCGTGGGGGTATCCATATAAAAAGCTGTCCAAAGAGAAAGTCCACCGTCTGAGGATTTGTCAGTGTCTCTCTCCCTTCTAGACTGTGAGCCCACTGTTGGGTAGGGACCGTCTCTATATGTTGCCAACTTGTACTTCCCAAGCTCAACTTCCCAAGCTCTGCACATAGTAAGCACTCAATAAATACGATTGAATGAACGAATGAATGTTGATATGCCAGGTGTGACTGTAAGCCCTGTGTGGGCAGGGATTGTCTCTCTTTATTCTGAATTGTACTCTCCAAGCGCTTAATGCATGTCTGTGCACACAGTAAATATTCAATAAATAGGATTGAATGAATGAATGAATGAATGAATGACAAGTGATTGTTTGGGCAGCACCATGGCTTAGTGGAATGAGCATGTGGCTGGGAGTCATAAGACTTGAAATGTCTGCCCAGTTCTGCCACCGGCCTGCTGAATGATCTTGGTCCAGCCATGTAACATCTTTGGGTCTCTCTGTAAAATCGGGATTCAATATGTGATCTTCCTTTCCCTTACAATCTGAGCCCCTGTAGGTCAGGAAACCTGTCCCATCTGATTAGTTTGTTTCTACTCCAGCACTTGGCAGTCTTTTGCGAATAAATTCTTAATAATTAAATAATGATAATGTTGATACGACTACTGATAATAACAGTAACTCTATGAACTTTAAGATCATTCTTGGTGATTATGAAAGTCAGAAAATCGGAGGGTTACAAGGGATGTTGTCATGGAAACTGTTCCTGACATTTGAATGCCTGTTTACTTGTTTTGATGCCTGTCATTCATTCATTCATCCATTCATTCAATCGTAATTATTGAGCACTTACTGTGTGCAGCGAACTATACTAAGCGCTTGGGAAGTGCAAGTCGGCAACATATAGAGATGGTCCCTACCCAACAACGGGTTACGGTCTCTCTCTTCGAGACTGTGAGCCCCTTGTGGGCAGGGATTATCTCTATTGGAATTGTACTTTCCAAGCGCTTAGTACAGTTCTCTGCACACAGTAAGCGCTCAATAAATATGAATGAATGAATGAATAAATTTGACTGATCAAATCCTTGCTTCGAATCCATTCGTTCATCCATCCATACATCCATCCATCCAACTTTCAATCCATGCATCCATGCATCCATCCATAATAATAATAATAGTGGTATTTATTGAGCGCTTATTATGTACTAGGCACAGTAATAAGTGCTGGGGCAGATACAAGCTAATCAGCTTTTACGCAGTCCCTATCCCACATTGTGCTCACAGTCTCAGTTCCCATTTTACATATGAGATAACTGAGGCACAGAGAAGTGAAGTGCCTTGCCTAAGGTCACACCGCAGACATTCCACCCATCCATCCATCCCTCTATCAATTCATCTACCCACCTACCCTTCCATCCATCCATCCAACAACCCATCCATGCATCCATCTATAAATCTATCCATCCATCAATCAATGATATTTGTTGAATGCATCCTGGGTGTAAAGTACTGTAGTGAACACTTCAGAGAGATCAAAATAAATTAAACACCATTCCTGCTTTCCAAGAGCTTAAAACCTAACAGGGGAGATAGACACAGAATTAATTCATGAGAGGACAGAGAAGAGAATGGAAAGAATGGTAAATAGATGACTATGTTCTTAAAGAATACAGTTTATAAAAGCCACTATGTACAAAACTATAATGTTGGGTGTGAGTGCAAAAATGAAGAAGTCGTCTAAGATGCTGATTGGAAGTTGGGAGTAGATGACTTAGGGAGAAGAAAAGTGAATCGTATGAGGCATCCTGGAAGTAGTGGGAAGACAGAGGGGTTTTGCAGATGGGGAAAGCTGTGCTCTGATGGCTGGAAGGCTGGAAGGGGGGAGGAGGAAATGTGGGCTGACAGATTATTTCTCCATTTTCCATCAATGAGATATTTTGAAAGGGGGCAGGGCCTTTCAGAGGAGAGAATGCAATGACCTCCTTATCCCCGGTTTGGTACAGTGTCTCAGCTCTGAGATAGAAGAGGAGGAACACTAGGCTACAACCTGTTCCTTCTGAAACCAGGGATTTTCCCGTCGTGTCCACCCAGCCAGTGTCAGTGTTTCCTTCCCATCACTCCATTCTCAGAACCCCGCAGCCATTCCCAAACTGATAATAGTAATAACAATAATAATAATCATATTTGTTAAGCACTCGCTATGTGTCAATCATCGCTCTAAGAGCTCGGGTAGATGCAGCGTAATCAGGTTGTCTTATAACCTGTCTTATAATAAGACCAATAGTCTTATTGGTGGTAACAAAGAAATTTGCTTCAAGCAAAGAATCTCCACTTTGGTTTCCCTAGCTAAGGTGGTCTTCAGGGCCACAAAGGAGAACATTTGAGATGAAAAAGAGGAAATTTGCTATAAGAGGAAAATCTCCTGCTGCAGTTTCTCTACCTAACGTCTTCAAGGCCTGAAAAGACAATATTTGGGGTTAAATAAGGAGACTTTTGTTTCAAGCAAAATCTCTCCTCCTTATTTTTCTACCCAAGGTCTTCAAGGCCTCTAAAGAGAGTATATGAGGTGCCAAAGAAGAAATCTGTTTCCCTGCACATACATCCTCTGGTCCTTTCTCCACTTCGGGCCTTCAGTGTCTTTTAATTGAGAATGAATAAGAGAATTTTTGAGGCAAAAAGGGAGAAACTTTCTGCTTGTAAACTATCTCGGCCTTTCTTTCTCTGCCTGAGGATTTTGAGGCCTCTGAAAGAGGGTATTGGAGGTGAAAAAGGAGGTTTGTCTCATGCATACAGTCTCCAATTTGTGCTTCTCAAAGGTCTTCAAGACCTCAAAAGTGAATCTTTCTAAGGAAAAAGGGAGACTTAGACAAATCATTTCCTGCTTTCATTTTTATCACTAAGTTCTTGAAAGCCTGAAAAAAATGTGATATGGCATTTTTAAAAAAGGATAATTTTACTTCATGAAAAAACTGTCCTGCTTATTTGTCCAACTTAGGTCTTCAAGGCCTTCGATGGGCACGTGAGAGGTGAAAAATGATCCATTTGCTCCATGCAGACAATCTCGAGCTTTAATTCCTTTAAGGCCTTCATGGCCTTACAAGAGAATGATTTAGGTGAAAATGGAGAAATGTGCATCATGTGGCAGATACGTCTCCTGTTCATTACTCCACTTCAGGCCTTCCAGGCTTTTTCACTGAGAACAAAGGTTTAAAAGGAGAAATTTGCTACATGCAAAACATCTCCAGCTTTTATTTCTCCATCTGAGGTCTTCACGCCCTCCAAAGAGAATAGTTAAGGTGAAACCAGAGAAATTTGCTTCATGCAAAGCCTTCTCCCGCTTTCATTTGTCTAAGTCTTCAAGACCTGAAAAGAAGATATTGGAGATGAAAAAGGAGAAATGTAGTTTATGCAAAGACTTGTAGCTTAGATTTTTTTCTGAAGGTCTTCAAGGCTAGCAGAGAGAATATATGAGGAGCATAAAGAAGAATCGGCTTCATGCAAACCATCTCCAGCTCTTACATCACTACCGAAGGTCTTCAAGGTCCGAAAAGAGAATATGTGAGGTGAGGAAGGGGAACTTTGTTCAAGAAAATCATCCCCAGCTGTTATTTCCCTTCTTAAGGGCTTCAACGCCTTAAAAAGAAAATAGTTGGGGTGAAAAAGGAGAAATTTGCTTCCTGCAACTACCTCCAGCTTTTATTTCTGTACCCAAGGTCTTCATAAAGAGAATATCTTAGGTGTAGAAGGGGAAATTTGCTTCATACAAACCCTCTTCAGCTTTAATTTCTCTACTTAAGATCTTCAAGGCCTTAAAAAAATATGAGGTGAAAAGGGAGAAATTTGCTTCCTGCAAAGACCTTTATCTTTGCATTCTCTATCCAGGGACTTCTAGGCCAAAGGAGAGAGTATTTGAGGTGCATACGGAGAAATTCGCTTCATGAAAACTGACTCCAGCTTTTACATCTTTGTCTAAAGTCTTCGAGGCCTCAAAAGCAAGTGTTTTAGATTAAAAAGGAGAACATTTCCTTCTTGCAAACAACCTCCAGCTTTGATTTCTGTATCGAGAGTCTTGAAGGCCAGAAAAGAGAATATTTGTGATGAAAAAGGAGAAATTTGCAGCATGCAGAGAGTCTGCAGCTCTGATTACTCTTCCAAGTGTCTTCAAGGCCCTGAAAGAGTATATTTGAGGTAAAAAAGGAGAAAGGTCAAGCAATCTCCCAGTTTGTATTTCTCCAAAATCTTCAAGCCTTTCAAAGTGAATATATCTAGTGCAAAAGGAGAAATTTGCTTTACGCAAACAATTTCCTGCACTCATTTTTCTAAATCAGATCTTCCAGCCATGAAAAAATGACATGTGGGGTTCAAGAAGGAGAATTTTGCATCACGAAAAAGCTGTCTTGCTCATTTATCCACCTTAGGTCTTCAAGGCCTTTCCAAGAGAATATATAAAGTGAAAAGGGATTAGTTTACTTCAGGCAAACAATCTCAGGTGTGATTTCTGTAAGGTTTTGGTCTTCAAGGCCTCCAAAGAGAACATTTGAGGTGAAAAAGGAGAAATTTGGTTCATACAAGCCAATTCTAGTTTTGATTTCACTAAAAGATTTCAAGGCCTCCAAAGAGAATATTTAAGGTGGGAAAGGAGAAATTTGCATCATGCAAGCAAAGTCTCGCTTTTATTTCTCTAAGGTCTTCAAGGCCTGAATAAATAGTATATCTGGTGAAAAAGGATGAATTTGCTTCATGCAAACACTCTCCAGCTGTTATTTCTTTATATAATGTCTTCAAGGCAGAGCTTCAAGTGCAGATACACGTCGTGTGCACTAGTCCACCTCAGGCCTTCCAGGTGTAGTAACTGAGAGTATCTGAGGTGCAAAAGGAGACATCTGCTTTATGCAAACCATCTCCAGCTTTTACTCCTCTGTCTAAGGTCTTCAAGGCCTTAAAAGAGAATATTTGAGGAGGAAAACGAGAAACTTTGCTTCATGCAAACAACCTCCACCTTTTATTTCTCAATCTAAGAACTTCAAGGCCAGAAAAGAGAATACTAGAGGTGAAAATGGAGAAATTTGTTTCATGTAATCCAACTCTACTTTTGATTGATAAAGATTTCAAGGCCTCCAAAGAGAATGCTTGAGGTGTGAAAGGAGAAATTTGCTTCAAGCAAACTAACTCTAGCTTTTATTTCTCTAAGGTCTTCAAGGCCTGAAGGGATAGCTTATGACATTATACAAGGAGAAATTTGCTTCATGAAAATGATTTCCTGCGTATCTGCCAACCTTGATTGCTTTAGGCCATCAAAGAGAATTTATGTGGTGATCAAGGATGTATTTTCTTCATGCAAACAATCTCTGGCTGTTATTTCTCTATACAAGCAGACCTAAAAGGGCAGATACACGTCCTCTGCACTACTCCTCTTCAAAGCCTTTTACTTTAAAAGGAATACAGACTATTTGAGGTGCAAAAGCAGAAATGTGCTTCATGCAAACCTTCTCCAGCATTTACTGGAAAAAGGAGAAGGTATCATGCAAGCAATCTCCAGTTTGTATGTCTCTAATGCCTTCAGGGCCTCAAGGGAGAAAATTTCAACTGAAAAGGGTGAAATTTGCTTTAGGCAAAACAGTTCCCTGCACTCATTCATTCATTCATTCAATCGTATTTATTGAGGGCTTACTGTGTGCAGAGCGCTGTACTAAGCGCTTGGAAAGTACAAGTTGGCAACATATAGAGACGGTACCTGCCCAACAACGGGCTCATAGTCTAGAAGGGGGAGACAGACAACAAAACAAAGCATGTGGACAGTTGTCAAGTCATAAAATAAATGGAAATAAAGCTAGATGCACATCATTGACAAAATAAATAGAATAGTAAATATGTACAAGTAAAATAAAAGAGTAATAAATCTATACAAACATATATACAGGTGCTGTGGGGAGGGGAAGGACGCAGGGCGGGGGGGATTGGGACAGGGAGAGGAAAAAGGGGGCTCAGTCTGGGAAGACCTCCTCCAGGAGGCCTACTGAGAGTTCAGTAGGACTTTGGATGGAGGAATAGAGCTTGCTGGGCGGATG
Source organism: Tachyglossus aculeatus (assembly GCF_015852505.1). NCBI lineage: Eukaryota > Metazoa > Chordata > Mammalia > Monotremata > Tachyglossidae > Tachyglossus > Tachyglossus aculeatus. Next base: position 4,319,417 of record NW_024044837.1, read on the forward strand.
CGTGGATGGAGGGCATTCCAAGCCAGGGAGAGAACGTGGGCCGGGGGTTGATGGCGGGACAGGCGAGAACGACGCACAGTGAGAAGGTCAGTGGTAGAGGAGCGGAGGGTGCGGGCAGGGCTGTAGAAGGAAAGAAGGGAGGTGAAGTAGGAGGGGGCAAGGAGATGAAGAGCCTTGAAGTCGAGAGTGAGTAGTTTTTGCTTGATGCGAAGGTTTACTGGTAGCCACTGGAAATTTTTGAGGAGGGGAGTAACATGCCCAAAGCGTTTCTGCACAAAGATGATCCGGGCAGCAGCGTGAAGTATAGACTGAAGTGGGGAGAGACAGGAGGATGGGAGATCAGAGAGGAGCTGATGCAGTAATCCAGTCGGGATAGGATGAGAGACTCAACCAGCAAGGTAGCAGTTTGGATGGAGAGGAAAGGGCGGATCTTGGCGATGTTGCGGAGGTGAGATCGCCAGGTTTTGGTGACAGATTGGATGTGAGGGCTGAGCGAGAGAGCAGAGTCGAGGATGACACCAAGGTTGTAGGCTTGTGAGATTGGAAGTACGGTAGGGCCGTCTACAGTGATGGGAAAGTCAGGGAGAGGGCAAGGTTTGGGAGGGAAGATAACGAGTTCAGTCTTGGACATATTGAGTTTTAGATGGCGGGAAGACAGCCAGATGGAGATGTCGTGAAAGCGGGAGGAGACCCGAGCCTGGAGGGAGGGTGAGAGAGCAGGGGCAGAGATGTAGATTTGGGTGTCATTAGCGTAGAGATAATAGTTGAAGCCGTGGAAGCGAATGAGTTCACCAAGGGAGTGAGTGTAGATACAGAACAGAAGGGGACCGAAAACTGACACTTGAGGAACCCCTACAGTAAGGGGATTGTAGAGGGAGGAGGAGTCCGCAAAGGAAATTGATAATGAGCGACCAGAGAGATAAGAGCAGGAGCAGGAGAGGAAGGAGTCTGTGAAGCCAAGGTTGTATAGCGTATTGAGGAGAAGGGGGTGGTCCACAGTGTCGAAGGCAGCTGAGAGGTCGAGGAGGATTAGGAGAAAATAGCAGTCGTTGGATATGACAAGAGCAAGGTCATTGGTGAACTTTGAGAGGGCAGTTTTGGTGGAATGTAGGGGACGGACGCCAGTTTGGAGGGTGTCGAAGAGAGATTTGGCATTGAGGAATTCGAGGCAGCTGGTGTAGACGACTCGTACAAGGAGTTTGGAAAGGAATGGTAGACTGTGAGCCCACTGTTGGGTAGGGACTGTCTCTATATGTTGCCAACTTGTACTTCCCAAGCGCTTAGTACAGTGCTCTGCACACAGTAAGCGCACAATAAATACGATTGATTGATTGATTGATTGAATGGTAAGACGGAGATAGGACGATAACTAGAAGGGGAGGTGGGGTCAAGAGAGGGTTTTTTTAAGGATGGGGGAAACGTGTGCATGTATGAAGGCAGAGGGGAAGGAACCAGTGGAGAGTGAGCGATTGAAGATGGAAGTTAAGGAAGGGAGGAGGGACGGAGTGAGAGATTTCATAAGATGAGAGGGAATGGGGTCAGAAGCACAGGTGGCCAGCGTAGCACTTGGGAGGAGGGAGGAGATCTCATCTGAGGATACTGCTGGGAAGGATGGGAGAGTAGCAGAGAGGGTTGAGAGCCGGGGGGTTGGGGAAGAGGGGGAGTGACTTTGGGGAGCTCAGACCTGATGTATTCAATTTTATTAATGAAGTAGGAGGTCAGAACGTTGGGGCTGAGGGAAGGAGGAGGGGGAGGAACAGCGGGCCTGAGAAGGGAGTTAAATATGCGGAAGAGTTTACGGGCATAATGGAAATGGGTGTCAATTAGGGAGGAGAAATAGTTTTGTCCGGCAGAAGAGAGGGCAGAGTTAAGGCAGGAACAGATAAACTCGAAGTGAACAAGGTTGGCTTGGTGTTTAGACTTTCGCCAGCAGCGTTCAGCAGCTCGCGCATAATTGCGAAGGAGGCGGACAGTGGCAGTTATCCGGGGCTGTGTGATAGTGGTACTAGAGCGGCTAAGTGAAAAGGGTGCGATCAAGTTGAGCTGAGTAGAGAGGGTAGAGTTAAGAGCAGTAATCTGATCATCAAGATTGGGTAGAGAGGAGAGGAAGGCGAGGTGGGGTATGAGGCGCTCAGAAAGATGGATGGGGTCGAGAGGGGGAGGTCTCTCTGAGGTAGATATACAGGGGAGAGGAGTGTGAGTGAGGAGGCAGGTGAGAGGGTTATGATCAGAGACAGGGATTTCAAAGTTGGTGAGGGTGGTGATAGTGCAGCGGTAGGAGATGAATGAGGACGAGGGTGTGACCAAGTTGGTGAGTGGGCGAGGTGGGGTGGAGCAAGAGGTTGGCAGCGTCAAGGAGAGATAGAAGGTGGGCGGCAGAGGAGTCACCAGGGATATCCATGTGATGTTGAAGTCTCCGAGGATCAGAGTGGGCATGGAAAAGGAGAGAAGAAAGATGAGAAAGTGGTCAAAATCGTTAAAGAAGTTGGAGGTGGGGCCGGGGCGGGGCGGTAGATGACAGCTACAAGAATCTGGAGGGGGTGGTAGAGGCGAATAATGTAGGCTTCAAAGGAGCCTCCACCTCCTCCACCTCCGAGACAAGTTTGCCAAGAGCCCCGGGATTCTGCTTGCCATTAACTTCTTTGACCTGATTTGACTGACCTATGGACAATTCATGATCGCTTCTGCACGTCAATTGTTAACTGCTCTCTGCGATGTCATCGTCTGCTTATTTTATTATTCCCATCGAATGTTAATTGCTGACGTCTCTCGATGATGTCATCACCTGCTTATTTTACTGCCATCGTATATTAATTGTTAACTGCTGCCTGCGATGTCATCTGCTTATTTTTTGCCATTACATAGTAGTTGTTATCTGCTCTCTGTGACATCATCATCTGCCTATTTTATTATTGCCACAGCATGTTAATTGTTAACTACCCTCTGTGATGCCATCACTTACTTATATCATTGCTACTGCGTTATTGGTTGTGCATTTGAATTGTTAACCTCCCGCTGTGCTGTCATTTACCCTGCTGACCTCACCATGAACTATCATTTCCCTTGCTCCCAACTGCCATTCTCATTCCTCACCTTCCCCTTCCGCTCTCCCACCCATCCGTTTCCCTCACTTTCCCCCATCATCACCGCGCTCCCTCGCCCCCTATCAAGGATCCCTCTTTATCAGCACCCTTAACTCCTCCCTCCCAGCTCCCTCCCTACCCTCCTCCCCGCCCCCACCCCATCCCAGTTCTCCTTTCCTATCGCCACCACTCTTCCCACTCTCCCCGGATAGGCCCTCGCCAACTCATCCCAATCCAAACCCTCCCCACCTCTCGCACCCTTCCCCCTCCCTGCCCTCTCTCCACAGCTCCTCCTAAGTTTGGCCTCTGGAACCCCCGCTCAAATAGGTAAGCTCCCTCCACTGAAGAGAGCACGGTCTCTACTGCTGCTCTCTCCAGTGGAGGCCTCTTCTTCTCCCACTCCCCCAGACTCACCGGAAAAGTCAGAGGTGTCGGTTTCCTTCTCGACCCCCAATGTCGCTTTCGCACTATCCCTCCTCCCCCTTCCCTTTCCTTCCCTTCCTTTGAAGCCCACATTATTCGCTGCTACCACACCCTCCAGATTGTTGTAGCCATCATCTACCGTCCCCCGGCCCCACCTTCAACATCTTTAACGATTTTGACCCCTTCCACACCTTCTTTCTCTCCTTTTCCATGCCCACTCTGATACGCGGAGACTTCAACATCCACATGGATATCCCTGGTGCTGTGGGGAGGAGAAGGAGGTAGGGCAAGGGGGATGGGGAGGGGGAAGAGGAAGGAGGGGGCTCAGTCTGCGATGGCCTCCTGGAGGAGGTGAGCTCTCAGTAGGGCCTTGAAGGGAGGAAGAGAGCTAGCTTGGCGAATGTGTGGAGGAAGGTCATTCCAGGCCAGGGGGATGACGTGGGCCGGGGGTCGATGGCGGGAGAGGCGAGAACGAGGCACGGTGAGGAGATTAGCGGCAGAGGAGCGGAGGGGGCGGGCTCTGTCGTGGAAGGAGAGAAGGGAGGTGAGGTAGGAGGGGGAGAGGTAATGGAGAGCCTTGAAGCCGAGGGTGAGGAGTTTCTGCCTGATGCGTAGGTTGATTGGTAGAATCAATTCGTAGGCCTTGAAGACCTTAGACAGAGAAGTAAAATCTGGAGACGATTTTTGCACGAAGAAAATTTCTCCTTTCGCATCTCGATTCTTCTCTTTTCTGGCCTTGAAGAAATTAACTGGAGGTGGGTTGCATGAAACCCATTTTCTCTTTTCCCTCTAGTATTCTCTTTTTAGATCCTGAAGACCTTAGAGAAGGAAAATACTGGAGATTCTCCTTTTACACCTCCTCATAGTCTATATTCATTCTCAAATGAATGTCCCTGAAGGCCTGAGGTGGAGGAATGCACTCGAAGTATATCTGCACTAGAAGGTCCGTCTTAAAGACCTTGTATAGAGAAATCAAAGCTGGGGATGGTTTGCAAGAAGCAAATTTTTCCTTTTCCACCACAGATATTCTCTTTAATGGCCTTGAAGACCTTACGTTCTCAAGTAAGGTCTTTTAGACTTTTAGTCTTTTAGACTGTGAGCCCACTGTTGGGTAGGGACTGTCTCTATATGTTGCCAACTTGTACTTCCCAAGCGCTTAGTACAGTGCTCTGCACACCGTAAGCGCTCACTAAATACGACTGATGATGATGATGAAGTAAACAGGACATTTTTTGCATGAAGCACAAGTCTCCTTTTTTAATGCCTTACACTATCTCTTCAGGTCTTGAAGACCTTAGAAAAATAAAAGCTAGAGTAGGACTGCATGAAGCAAATTTACCCCTTTTCACCCCACCTATTCTCTTTGCAGGCCTTGAGGACCTAAGGCCTCATAGAAATAACACCAGGAGATTGTTTACATGAAGTAAACTGAGCATTTTTCACCTCATATATTTTCCTGGGAAGGCCTTGAAGGTGGAAAAATGAGCAGGTAGTTTTTTTTCTTTAATCTCATATATATTTTTAATTCCTTTAAGATCTGATTTAGAAAAATGAGAGAATTGTTAACCCCCCAATGTGCTGTCATTTAACTTGCTGACCTCACTATGAACTATCGATTTCCCTGCTCCCAACTGCCATTCCCATTCCTCACCTTCCCCTTCCCCTCAACAACGCAGCTCCTTCCCTCCCTTTCCCCCACTATTTCATTCATTCATTCAATCGCATTTATTGAGCGCTTACTGTGTGCAGAGCACTGTACTAAGCGCTTGGGAAGTACAAGTTGGCAACATATAGAGACGGTCCCTACCCAACAGTGGGCCACCACCACCCCTCACCCTCACCCCCTTCCCAGGATCCCTCTGTACCAGTGCCAACCCTCAAATCCTCCCTCCCAGCCCCCTCCCTATACTCCTCCCAGCCCCCACCCCATCCCAGTTCTCCTTTCTCATTGCCACACCTCTTCCCACTCTCCCCACCAAGGCTCCAGCTGACTCATCCCAATCCAAACCCTCCCCACCCCTCGCACCCTTCCCCCTCGCTCCCCTCCCTCCACAGCTGCTGCCAAGTGTGGCCTTTGGAATCCCCGCTCCATTATAAGTAAGCTCCCTTTCATCCTGAACCTATTCCTTTCCAGGTCTCTACTCCTCCTCGCCCTAACTGAAACATGGCTGTCTCTGGACGACACGGTCTCTTCTGCTGCTCTCTCCAGTCGAGGCCTCTTCTTCTCCCACTCCCCCAGACTCACCGGAAAAGGAAGAGGTGCGGATTCCTTCTCGCTCCCCAGTGTCGTTTTCGCACTATCCCTCCTCCCTCTTCTCTTTCCATCCCCTCATTCATTCATTCATTCATTCATTCAATCGTATTTATTGAGTGCTTACTGTGTGCAGAGCTCTGTACTAAGCGCTTGGGAAGTACAAGTTGGCAACATATAGAGACGGTCCCTACACAACAGCAGGCTCACAGTCTAGAAGGGGGAGACAGAAAACAAAACAAAACATATTAACAAAATAAAATAAATAGAGTAAATATGTACAAGTAAAATAAATGGAGTAATAAATCTGTACAAACATACATACAGGTGCTGTGGGGAGGGGAAGAAGGTGGGGGAGGAGGATGGGGAGGGGGAGGAGGGGAGAGGAAGGAGGAGGCTCAGTCTGGAAAGGCCTCCTAGAGGAGGTGAGCTCTCAGTAGGGCCTTGAATGGAGGAAGAGAGCTAGCTTGGTGGATTTGCGGAGGGAGAGCATTCCAGGCCAGGGGGATGACATGGGCAGGGGGTCGACGGCGGGACAGGCGAGAACGAGGCACGGTGAGGAGATTAGCGGCAGGGGAGCGGAGGGTGCGGGCTGGGCTGTAGAAGGAGAGATAGGAGGTGAGGTAGGAGGGGGCGAGGTGATGGAGAGCCTTGAAGCCGAGGGTGAGGAGTTTCTGCCTGATGCGTTGGTTGATTAGTAGCCACTGGAGATTTTTGAGGAGGGGAATAACATGCCCAGAGCGTTTCTGGACAAAGACAATCCGGACAGCGGCGTGAAGTATGGATTGAAGTGGGGAGAGACAAGAGGATGGGAAATCGGAGAGGAGGCCGATACAGTAATCCAGACGGGATAGGATGAGAGCTTGAACGAGCAGGGTAGCGGTATGGGTGGAGAGGAAAGGGTGGATCTTGGCAATGTTGCGGTTGTGAGACCAGCAGGTTTTGGTGACGGATTGGACGTGAGGGGTGAACGAGAGAGCGGAGTCGAGGATGACACCAAGGTTGCGGGCTTGTGAAACGGGAAGGATGGTAGTGCCGTCAACAGTGATGGGAAAGTCAGAGAGAGGGCAGGATTTGGGAGGGAAGACAAGGAGTTCAGTCTTGGACATGTTAAGTTTTAGGTGGCGGGCAGAAATCCAGATGGAGATGCCCTGAAGGCAGGAGGAGATGCGAGACTGGTGGGAGGGAGAGAGAGCAGGGGCAGAGATATAGATTTGGGTGTCATCAGCGTAGAGATGATAGTTGAAGCCGTGGGAGCGAATGAGTTCACCGAGTGAGTGTAGATCGAGAACAGAAGGGGACCAAGAACTGAACCTTGAGGAACCCCTACAGTAAAGGGATGGGAGGGGAAGGAGGATCCTGAAGATGCGATCTCCTCCCTCCTCTCAAGTGCTACTCCATCAAGTGCTTCGGACCCCATTTCCTCTCATCTTATGAAATCTTTCGCCCCTTCCCTCCTTCCCTCCTTACCTTCTAGCTTCAACCGCTCACTCTCCATTTCTTCCTTCCCCTCTGCCTTCAAACATACCCACGTCTTCCCCATCCTAAAGAAACCCTCTCTTGACCCCACCTCCCCTTCTAGTTGTTGTCCTATCTCCTTCCTACCCTTCCTTTCCAAACTCCTAGGACGAGTCGTCTACACCCGCTCCCTCGAATGTCTCAACGCCAACTCTCTCCTTGACCCCCTCCAATCTGGCGCCTGTCCCCTACACTCCACCAAAACCGCCCTATCAAAGGTCACCAATGACCTCCTTCTTGCCAAATCCAATGGCTCCTACTCTATCCTAATCCTCCTCGACCTCCCAGCTGACATCGACACTGTGGACCATCCTCTTCTCCTCAACACGCTATCCAACCTTAGCTTTACAGACTGTCATCTCCTGGTTCTCCTCTTATCTCTCTGGCCGTCCATTCTCAGCCTCCTTCGCGGGCTTCTCTTCCCCTTCCCATCCCTTACTGTAGGTGTCCCTCAAGGGTCAGTTCTTGGTCCCCTTCAGTTCTCCATCTATATACTCACTCCCTTGGTGAACTCATTCGATCCCACGGCTTCAACTATCATCTCTACTCTGATGACACCCGAATCTACATCTCCACCCCTGTTCCCTCTCCCTCCCTCCAGGCTCGTATCTCCTCCGCCTTCAGAACATCTCCATCTGGATGTCTGCCCTCTACCTGAAACTCAGCATATCCAAGACTGAGCCCCTTATCTTCGCTACCAAATTCCTGTCCTCTTCCTGACTTTCCCTTCATTGTAGACGGCACTACCATCCTTCCCATCTCAGAAATCCCGCAACCTTGATGTCGTCTTTGATTTCGCTCTCTCATTCACTCCACACATCTAATCCATCACCAAAATCTGCCGGTCTTACCTCCACAACATCACAAAGATCTGCCCTTTCCTCTCCATCCAAACCGCTACCTCGTTGGTTCAATCTCTCATTTTATCCCGAATGGACTACTGCATCAGCCTCCTTTCTGATATGCCATCCTCCTGTCTCTCCCTGCATCAGGCTATACTTCACTCACTGCCCGGATTATCTTTGTACAGAAACGCTCTGGGCATGTCATTCCCCTCCTCAAAAATCTCCAGTGGTTGTCTATCAGCCTTTGAATCAAACAAAAACTCCTCACTCTTGCCTTCAAAGCTCTCCAGCACCTCGCCCCTTCCTACCACACCTCCCTCCTCTCTTTCTACAGCTCAGCCGCACAATCCGCTCCTCTGCCCCAACCTCTTCACTGTGCTACGTTCTCGCTTGTCCCGCCGTCGACCGCTAGCCCACGTCCGACTTCTGGCCTGCAATGCCTTCCCTCCACACATCCGCCAAACTAGCTCTCTTCCTTCCTTCAAAGCCCTACTGAAAGCTCACCTCCTCCAGGAGGCCTTCCCAGACTGAGCCCCCCTTTTTTCTCTCCTCATCCTCCTTCCGTCCCCTTCCCCCCTCCTTCTCTCTATCTTTCGCTCTTCCCATGCCCTTTCCCCTTCCCCTCCCCACAGCACTTGTGTATATTTGTACATATTTATTACTTTATTTTATTTATTCTTCTTCTTCTTCTTCTTCTTCTTATTATTATTTATATGCACATAGCTGTACTTCTATTTATACTGTTGGTACCTACACCTGTGTACTTGTTTTTGAGTGCGGTTTTTTTTTGGTCTTTCTCCCCCTTCTAGACTGTAAGCCCGTTGTTGGGTGGGGACTGTCTCTATATGTTGCAGATTTGTACTTCCCAAGCGCTTAGTACAGCACTCTGCACACACTAAGTGCTAAATAAATACGATTGAATAAGTTGAATAAATGAATGAAAAGGCTGCAACAAGTGCTGAGTAGAAACATAATGATTAGCTCCGACTAAGTCCCTGACCGTAGGAGGCTCAGGATATAAGAGAAAGAGAAAGTATGTATCAAATCTTCATGTTACAGAGAGGCCCAGAGAGGTTACGTTGGTCACCTAAAGTCGTACACCTGGTCAGTGGCAGGGTTGGCATTAGAACTTAAGTGCCATGGCTCCCAGTGGCATGATGAATCCCCTCTAGACTGTAATCTCCTTGTGGACGGGAAACATGTCTACCAAATCTTTTCTTTACCTTTCCCTCCAAACCCTATCTGCCCCTTGATTTTCCATCACTGTAGATGACCCACCATTCTTCCTGTCTCACAAGCCCATAACTTTGGCATTATCCTCGACTCATCTCTCATTCAACACGCACATTCAATCCATCACTAAATCCTTTCAGTTGCCCCTTCATAACATCGCTAAAATGTACCCTTTCCTCTTCATCTGAACTGCTGCCACGGTAATCCGATCCCTTTTTCTATAGTAGTAAATTTGATTGATCCTGTAGTAAACATGATTGGTTGACTGATGGATTGAATATCAGCACAAGGAAACAGACATTTCGAACTATAGAGGAGTCTGGGGGAATCTCCTTTTTAAGACTGTCCACAGAGCAGCTTTCAAGTCCCGGTTCCTCAGGCTGTGGATGAAGGGGTTCAGGGCCGGGGGCAAGATGGAGAAGAACACCGACATCAGCAGGTCGAACACCGAGGAAGTGTGTGAGAGAAGCTGGAGATAGCCAAACATGTCTGAGGAGAGGAAGAGGGTGAAGACGATGACATGGGGCAGGCAGGTGGAGAAGGCTTTTGCCCGGCCCATGGCGGCCGGCACCCTCAGAACGGCCCGGAAGATGCGCACATACAAGGCGCCGATGGAAATCAAGCCTACGGCACCCATGATTAGCCCGAAAGTCACGCTCACGTCTATGGCGGAGTGGTCTTTAGAGCAGGTGATCTTCAGCAGGGAGGTGACGTCACAGAAGAAATGCTGGACGACGTTAGACCCGCAGAAGGACAAGTAGAAGGTCGAAGCTGAAAGCAAGACCCCGAAGAGCCCTCCGCTGAGCCAGGAGGCGGCCGCCATCTTCCCACAAGTCCCTGTTTTCATGAGGACCTTGTAGCGCAGGGGTAGGCAGATGGCGGTGTAGCGGTCATACGACATCGCCGTGAGGATGAAAATCTCCGAGGCAGGAAACCGGACCATCAGGAAGAGCTGAGTGGCACAGCTCAAGAACGAGATTGATCAGCAGTTAGTCCAGGAGATGGTGACGGATTTTGGGACAGTGGTGGAGATGAGTCAGAGATCGATGAGGGCCAGGTTCCTCAGGAAGAAGTACATCAGGGTGTGGAGACGCCGGTAGAGGGTGGTGACGGCGATAATGAGGAGATTCCCTGTCAGAGTCTCCAGGTAGGCCCGGAGGAACAGCGCAGCATGGACCAGCTGCAGCTCCCCTACCTCCGAGAATCCCAGCAGAAGGAATTCCCTCACCGTGGAAATGTTGGACATTTCTGGGGGATGATGTCGACTCCCTGCACAGGAAGAGGGAGGACTTCAATTTACAAACCTTGATGGCATCGATAAAGGAATCAGCATTAATTCCTGTAGGAGTAAATCAATCATTTGCACGTACTGAGCACCAACAGAGTTCAATGGTATTAGTACAAATGATCCCTGCTGTCAAGGAATTCCAAGCTCACAGTCTTTCGGGAATGGCATAGTGTAGTGGAAAGGGCACAGTCTTTGGAGTCGGAGGACTTGGGTTCTAATTCTGGCTCTACCACTTGCCTCCTGTGTGACTTTGGGCAACATACCTAACTTTTCTAAGCATCAGATTCTTCATCTATAAAACAGAAATTCAAGACCTGAATTTCTCCCAGCTACTGAGACTGTGAGCCCAGTGTGGGGTAAACACTGTGTTCTATCTGATTACTGTGCATCCACCTCTGTACATACTACTATGCTTGGCGTATAATTAGCATTTAACAAGAGACACAGGCATTATTATTATTTGGGGAGACAAAAAACCTAAAATAAATTGGAGATAGGAGACTACCAGAGAACATAAAAAGATGAACCTGACTGCTGTGAAATGTTGTAGGTCAATCGACATATTTATTGACCAGTTACTGTGTGAAGAGCATTGTAATAAATGGTCGGGAGAGTCCAGCATACTGGAGTTGGTAGGTACATTCCCTGCCTACGACGAGCGTATAGTCGTGATTTCTATATAGTGATTTTATACTCAAACCAATATCCTCAACCCCTCTCAAGATCGCACCTGGAGAATTTCCAGTACTCCACCAGTCTCGGCTACGGGAGGGAGAGTCAAGCAGAGGCCTGCCCTTTCCATTCCTAGCTTTGCCAGTGGCTAGCGAGTGGAAGGTCATCTGCTACAAGTCAAAACTCACCCGTGCTGGGCATCAACTTTATGGGAGAGAGTCGAGGGCAGAGAATCAAGTTTACTGCATGGAAGAAGGTAAACCACTGTCATTTGTTTACCAAGAAGGCCTTATGGATAAACTACCAGTAGTCATTCTGGTATGTATATCCATAGAGTTTTATTGGTAAACATAAAGAAGTGCTTTGCCATTGCCTCCTTCCACTTAATGAAAACCTTAGTTTCTGTCGTTGTCTTTGATCCACATTTTGATCATTTTTTCATCTGCCTTTGACTCTTTCCCATCCCGTTACTACCCAGCAAAGATAAATAAACTTTGTCTGATGCTCTCGCTTACACCTTTCGGTTATGGGTAACCCTAGCGAGAGTATCTCTCAATGGCATAGCTCTAAACTATACTGGTGTAGACAAGCTCTCCTGCCACTGTAAGGCATTGGTTGGTAGGAGAACCTTGGTACAGAAGAATTTATGATGGTACTGGGGTTTTTCCCAGAGTCAGTCACACTCTCTCATCCCTGACAATCACGTTTCCGCTGAAAACGTTTTTTACATAAAGGAACCACTGATAGCCGAAGTGACTGTAGCATCGTGCCGATGCTCGGTTGTAGCATCCGAGCCTGGCGGCGGGTGCCACGGTAGCCAGGGTGGGTATGCTGGAGAGAGGAGAGCTGTGTCTGTCATGGGGCCACTGGTGGATACAGCACGGGCCTGGGAGTCAGAAGGATGTGGTTTCTAAACCCAGCTCCCTCACAAGTCTATTGTGTGACCTTGGGCAAGTCACTTCACTTCCCCCTGCCTTGGTTACCTCATCTGTAAAATGGGGATAAGAGTGTGAGTTCCATGATGGACAGGGCCTGTGTCCGACCTGATTAGCTTGTATCTAACCCAACGCTTGGAACAATGCTGGGCACAGAGTAAGCACTTAAAATGTACCAAAATTAATTATGATTTATTATTGCTGGCAAGCCATTCCCCTCGTACAAGCCTGCCCTGTTTGAGGTACAGTCTT